>NC_079217.1:16209792-16479792 GCF_029633865.1 Lampris incognitus | reverse complement strand
TTCTATTCATTTCACAACATATGGTGGTGAATAAGTGTGACTTTTCATGGAAAACACGAAATTGTTTGGGTGATCCCAAACTTTTGAACGGTAGTGTATATATATATATTATATATTTAACTATATACACGCTCACATGTCCAAGTGTCTGCCGGCGCACAGAGCAGAGATCTGTGAGAGAACAAATGACTAATATTGAGTGACAGACATTATTGTGCGTGTATGTTGATAACTGCAAACACGGAAATACATTTATTGAAGAAAGAATAGATTTTTGTTTGTTCAGGTTAAATTATTCTGTGCTGAGAAAGTCCCACCGCACGCTCAGGAATGAGGCACAAAAATGACGCCATAGATTTCCGCAAGAAGGCCATCACTCAAAAGGAGGAAATGATGGTGCAGGATATTGTTGTGAGTTTTCTGTCAGATTATAGTGGCTTTGGACAGCTATTCAAAGCTTTTTTTTGATTTTTTGATTTTGATATACTTTATTAATGATTAATCATATTTATTAGGCCCTGTGATGGCCTGGCGGCCTGTCCAGGGTGTATCCCCGCCTGCTGCCCAATGACTGCCGGGATAGGCAGCATCCCCACGACCCTGAGAGCAGGATAAGTGGTTTGGATAATGGGTGAATGGATGGATATATATATATATGTGTGTGTGTGTGTGTGTGTGTGTAGGTGTAGGTGTGAAATTGTGCCTGTGTATATGTGTGCATGTGTGTGTGTGTGTGTGTGTGTGTGTGTGTGTGTGTGTGTAGGTGTAAGTGTAGGTGTGTGTATGCGTGCATTTGTGTGTGTGTGTGTGTATGCGTGTTTGTGTGTAGGTGTGCAGTCGTGCCTGTGTATATGTGTGTGGATGTGTGTATAAGTGTAGGTGTGCAATTCTGCCTGTGTGTGTGTGTGTGTGTGCATGTGTGTGTGTGTGCATTTGTGTCTGTGTATGTATATGCGTGTAGGTGTGTGAGTGTAAGTGTAGGTGTGCAATTGTGCTTGTGTTTATGTGTGAATGTGTGTGCATGTGTGTGTGTATGCGTGTTTGTGTGTGGGTGTGCCGTCGTGCCTGTGTATATGTGTGTAGATGTGTGTATAAGTGTAGGTGTGCAATTTTGCCTCTGTGTGCATGTGTGTGTGTGTGCATTTGTGTCTTTGTATGTGGATGTGTGTGGGTGTAAGTGTAGGTGTGCAATTGTGCCTGTTTATATGTGTGTGGATGTGTGTATAAGTGTAGGTGTGCAATTCTGCCTCTGTGTGTGTGTGTGTGTGTGTGTGTGTGTGTGTGTGTGTGCATTTGTGTCTTTGTATGTGTATGTGTGTGGGTGTAAGTGTAGGTGTGCAATTGTGCCTGTGTATATGTGTGTGTGTGTGTGTGGTGTGTGTGTGTGCGTGTGTGCGTGCGTGCGTTTGTGTGTGTGTGTGTAAGTTTGTAAGTGGGTGTTTCTGTCACTGACCTGGGGCAACTCCTTCAGCACCACAGACAGCAGCCATTTTCTCTCCATGGGACAGATAATGGACTGTGGAGGACAACCTGTGACACTTTTAAAGCAAATTATACTGTGCACACACTGCATGCTGGGCTTTAGCTGCAGGTACATGTCATTCCTTCGTGTGCACCGATTTGCTTTTAGCCTGTTTTAAGATGAAGGAAGTAGAAGAACCGAGTTTACTTGAGGTCTGGAAGAGACGACGTTACCTCCAGTATCTTCTGGCCGTAAACAGTTGTTTTCAAGATGGTCTTTGAATACTGGCAAGTGGTGTACTGTTGTGGAATTTTTCATAAACTGTTTGATTGAGTTTTACCTCAGATGGTAAAATTTGTTTGATTTTTGTTTTTGACAGAGGAACCTGCAGTTATTTTTAAACATATTATTTTTCACCCATTGGAAGTTATGGAGACTGAAGACATGAGATTTGTGGCTTGATGAGTCCATTTAATGAGCATCAAGTCCAGCTTGATGCTCATCTCAGATAATTGAAGAACATTGAAGAGCGGCCTCTTGTTAAACAGTCCGCACTTTTTATAAAAACATAAGAGATACCATCTGCGAAGAAAGAAAGAAAAAAAATCAAAGGAAACAAATGTGCAGTCCATACCACTTTAGCATGTTAGCATAGTTGTAAGCTACTTGTATTTTATGCAGCAGGAAAATTGTTCCCTTTTCTAAGCTTTAACAATTAGGAATAATAATACCAATCAAGGTAGAAACATGTTATATTATAGTCCTTCTCGTGAAATATGTTAAGTTTTGTGACTGAAAGAAAAGCCACGGTGGGGGCGTTAGGTCGAGTCGCTTTAAATACCGCGCTCCGTTGGCTTTCGACATCATTTACTTTCTCTGACATGCCAAAATACATCACAGCTCTCTCCGTGAAGACGCCGCCGTTTTGAGTAATCGGTTTGATGCCACTTTTTATTTCTCACCTACCTCGGCCCTTTTCATCATATAACTCTCCAACATAACTAGATCTCCCTTTTTCCTTACTTTTCAATGGCGGCAGCACACAAGCACTTCTCATTTTGTTATTTCTCATTCTAGAGA
The DNA here is from genome assembly GCF_029633865.1 of Lampris incognitus. NCBI lineage: Eukaryota > Metazoa > Chordata > Actinopteri > Lampriformes > Lampridae > Lampris > Lampris incognitus. The sequence goes on along the minus strand of NC_079217.1, from coordinate 16,477,250 downwards.
GTGTGCAAAATGATTGATGGCCTGAATGGTACCGAGGTAAGTAGAGCCACTGGACTCTAAAGACAAATAATTACACTTTGCAGACTAGCCTGGTAGACAAAAGGGCAATATGGTCATGTCTGCTGAGACGGGATCACACCCACTCCCCAATCTAGCTGGGCATCATGTGAAACAACACATAGCCCTTCTAAGAACTATCGCTTGGGTCAGGACTTTCCTGTGTGAGTACCCCTCTTCAGGAACTTACCCGCTTACGAGTCTCATTCCTGCTGAAGATGTCCTGACTAAGCTTTTCTGGCCCTGGCTTTGACTGCCTCCAATAGGGACGCCCTGCTGGGGAAAGCCTTGTAATCCAGTGATGTTGCCCTATTTGGTTTTGAATGGGACCTTTGATTTTAGTCCCAGGAGACCTCTGAAGATCCAACCACCGCTCTTTTACTGCACCTCCCCAAAAGCAGCAGAAAGACTGAGAACTTCATTTGCATCTGTTTTGGAGCACACAATTCAGGATGGAGCATGGCAATCTCTGAACAAGAACATTTAATTTCAAGTGTGAAATAAACACATTATAACAGCTCAACTCAATAACGTGCCTAATAAGTGCATTGGGGAGTTCTGTGCTCTGTACTGTAGTTTAGGTTATAGCGCATCAGGATTTCGAGATTTCGAAGGTTTATTTGTCGTACGCTGCTGCACAAACAACACGTGCAATGAGCAGTGAAATGCTGTTTTTCGGCAAATTCCAAAATTGTGCAACAAGAAGAAGTAGAACAACAAGTAAATAAGAATAAAATGGAAAAGGTTAATCAGTGCTGATGAAATTGGTGCACAATAATGACAAAAACTAAAAAAAAAAAAAAGAAAGAAAAAGAAATACAAGCACAGTCTCAGTGGAGCAACCAAGCCGAGCCATCTTAAAAGAATCAGTAGCTGATGCAGTCATATGGACAATTAACTTGTATGGACATTCAGTCTATTGTACACCAGCAGGAGAGGCCACATGCATCTCATTAACTTCACACTGATCCACCTGTGGGTGCGTTTACATGGCTTCATCACTGTATGAATGTGTGTGTGAATGGGTGAATGTGAGGCATACGTGCATAGTAAAAAATGCTTTGAGTGGTTATATAGGGAAAGTGCTCAACAAATAAGGAGCAATTATATGTGTATATGTATGTATATATATATACAAAATGTTACAGCCTCAAACTAAAAACCAAAAATAAGAATTTTTACCAAATTCAGGAGCAAAGTAAATGCCGTCCTTCACTCATTTAAGGACAACGGTGTGGCAGCAGTGTGTCGGTAGGGGGCATCATTTCAAGACAGAGTGATCCTTTAACACAGCTGCCTCATGCTGTTGAGTCTCGGGTTCGACTCTTGTCAATAAAAAAGTCACAGTGGTGATGTTATTTCATGTACACGCTCAGAATTATTGTTCTACTGCGATGTTATATCCATTCCTTTAGTTATGATACAAAAATTAATCTTTGAAAATCTCATAGGTAACCATGTGACCTGATTAGCAAGAGTAATTTTAGCCTTTTGTGGCAGTATCCACCACAACTTCTCCTCCTTGACATACGCGGCTAAACCCTCGGTGGAGTCAGGTCAAATGTCTGGGTTGTCTCAATTTTACACACAAAATCACCGTTCCCATAACTTCATGTCTATACCTAGTTTTGCATATTTGGTCCAAACAAGGGCCAACTGCAGCACTTCCTCCAGGGAGGAGAGAGGATTATTGACTTGTTTGCCACCTCCGTTGAAGACGTGCATGACTGTGGGGCAGGGTTGTGTACAGGGAAGGTCATGGGCGATATCCCACCCACTCGGACAGCCAACACTCTTCCGAAAACTAATGTTGGGCGAACAGCACGGGGCATCAGAAAGATTTCGTGCCCCTATGCTTTGACCATCACCAACTAGCCACTACCATGACACTTTGTAGAAACACAAGGCCTTCCTGTGTATTTTCAGTTATTTTATTTTTCAAGGCTCCGACGTAGACATTACATTTTCCATGTTGTGTACTTTACATGTACCTGTACATCGCTATCTGAGAAGGGAAAACATGTCTGCATAAATTCAGTTTGTAGCTATTGCCACCATTTCTGCTGTATTTGATTGTTATTGCATATGAGATTGTGTATACTGTGGACAATTGCTGGTCCCTAATTAAGTACATTGTGTCTGTTAATGACTGATTTCTCTACTTCATTCATATGATTAGTACCAACTCACTGTAATGAATTTGATGCATATATAATTGTTCTCAGCGGTTAAAACTTTCCCAACTGAAATTCTCATTACACTCCCAGGAAAACAATATTGTTAATAATACAGGTTTATCTGATTGAAAAACAATATGTGTATATAACGTTGTAGAAATTACTTCTTCTCATGTGACACTATGTCACAGTATCTCCATATCACAGTAAGTACATACTAACATGTAAACAGAGAATTTATGAAAAATATATAATTAAAAGACACTAAAGAGGGATTAGAGATGAATTGACATGCAAGAACCCCAAAAAGAGGTCAAACGAAGAGGGTCTTCTTTCAGGGGGCAAAACTACTTTCTTGTTGATCTAGCATAGGGATGAATGGAGCAAATCCCGTGGATGCAGGGCAGACTCAGAGGTCAACATGAGGAGCGAGGTGACACACGGGGAATGGAGGGAAGGGACAAAGAGACAGAAAGTGGAAGCTGCAGGGTGAATGTGGCCGTGTGTTTAGCAGTCCCAGAAGAATGGATACTACATCAACTCCAGCTGGGGCCCAAGGGGTTAATGGATAAGACTGCCCAGCAGGGGTCAAGGGTCAGGAGGCCACTTTCTGCCCGGGCTAATTGGTCACTGCGAACAAGAGTTTACGCCAACCTTCTGAGGAGAAATACATACACATGTATGGAGCTGCTTTGATAGAGGAGTCTTCCATCACAACCCTTGATCAAGGAGGCCTCTGTTGGGCCCTCGCACAGTCATGGAGATCAGTCGGGCCTTGGTTATAACAATCACTACCCTTCACCGTACATCCCCACTAGTACCACCTACGGTGACAGCTAGGTTAGACAGCTGAAAAGGTAGGTGGCCTTTGATCTCAAGGTATTTTAGTTGTTCCAATCGATTTACAGTCACATTTTGGGGGGGTGGGTAGGGGGTTAAAAACGGGAGTCACTGGAAGTTGTATTTTAGTCAACAGATCCATTGATAATACATTATTATTTAATGCACCACACCAGCCTCAGAAATGTACCACGTCTGGGTGGTACATATTTCCTCAGCAGTTTGCAAAATAATTCTACACAACGTGTCAGTGATTTATGGATTATTTTAGAAGGGGCACAAAACTAAAACTGCTTTAATAACAGCAAATGAGCAATAGCAGCGACAGCAACAACAATATAATAATAATAATAATAATAATAATCAGTTACAAGTCTTTGCTACAAAGGGGGAAATAAAACAAATGCAAAGTAGACGGACAGAACCCCCCCCCCCAAAGTAAAACAGATTTCCCAATTACCTTGTGTTATCATATCATCGTGTGCTCATGAGCAATATACAATACATCTAAATTTCTCCTATGTGAAAAACGAGATTGCAAATAAAACAGATTCTGATTGTGACTGTGGTTCTAAATAAAGGTCCAAGGCTAAAAAGATAATAACATGAACGCAAGCCTCGAAGGGATTCTCAGGGATGTTTTCTATTTGGTCAGCCAAAGTTATTTCGGTATGTTTTTTTTTCTCCCCTTGATGACAAAGGTGTGATCGCTTCTTGTGTTGAAGGACATCAACTGACAACACACCTCATTTAGGCTTAAAACGTACCCGATACAGCTGTGCAGAAGACCTGTGCATGCCTTAATGAAACCTTTGATTATAAGGAGGGTACCTACTTTCCCCTGCTCGAGAAATCTCACAATTAAGAATCAACTGCACCGAGAATGAGAGTTGTGTTTGTCGTTTAAATGCCGTTTTGCTTTTCCTTTTATGCCATAGAAGATTCCTGCAGCGCAGAGCAGCGTCAAACCGTTATGGAAAACTAAATTAGGTCCATATTAGGACTGAGTTAAATCTTGTTGGTCTTGCAAGTCTGTTATTATTAGCCTCCATGTAGCGAAAGGACATTTGCTCTTTTTGTATCTCAAGCTGCAAAAGTTTAAGAATCCTTGCTATAGAGGAATCCTTGCAGATTGACGTTGTCATGCTGTCACAGGCGTGATGCTGGAGGGGTTAATGATTTATGGAGAATAGTTGGATGCCCAGAATGGGATTCGGGTTAATGTTAACCTCTCCCGCTGGACCTCCTCTGGGGTCTGCCCACAGCCAGCCCAGACCCAAACATCAGGGGGACATGATTGGCTCGGCTGGCCTCCAGCTAAACCCAGTGCACACAGCAGGGTGGGAGCCCACACTCTGCTCTCCGAGGCCTCTGAATGGATTCAAAGGACTGAGGAGTATTGAGGAGACAAGGAGACTGACGAGGGGCTAATCAACTTTCACGAGTATCAATGGAAGCAATCAAGACAAGCAGAAATAATTCAAACAGGCTTCATTCACTCCCACAAATAAAACTGCCAGATGAGGGCTATTCCGCATTATTAGCGTATTACCTTGACAGAGAAGTGAGCGCCTGTGTCATTGATGCCATTACAAGCAGAGGTTCTCAATCAGGTCCTCGGGTACCACCTATGGTACCACCTATGGTTTTCTAGCAACCTTTTGAAAACCATCAAAACAATCACATAATGTTATCACATTAGACGCTTACATTTTTTTTTCTGGGTTGGAGGATTCATCTAGATGCGCCCCCCCCCCGAATATATAGCATTGTGTTTCAGACAACCAAAGTAAGAAAAAAATAATAATTGAAGAAAGATGTCTCATCATTTTATTCTGACACTAACTATACTATAGAGGGAAAATCAGCGAGGAATGGCCACCCAGTAGTCTATTTCAAGTGGCAGGGTGTGTATTCAAAATAAACTTAAAAAAGGAAAATGCTGTTGAGATGGTGTCGCTCTGAGGCCTAACCACTTTCATTGGCCCCTCTGTCATGTATATGGACTCTGAAAGTGTCTATTGAATAGACCCAAGATATGTAGAAAGGACTAAGGGTAAAGCTGGTGATGGATGGTAGTGTGGGATATCATCCAATGCCCAACACTACCCTCATTAAGCTGTAAATCTTTCACAACAGCACAGAGTAAGACAATGGGAGAAGGGCACATCCTTGTTACTCCACCTTATCACTGGTGTAACAAAGAAGTTCCAGCTGAATCACTTTATGTGTCAGGCCACACAATCACCTCAGAACATTTAGTAGCCAGTAAAACTATTGAACAAATAATTAGGGGTTAAGTGCAGTTGCAATGAAACACACACACACACACACACACACACACACACACACACACACACACACACACAAAACAACAACAACAAAGAATTAAAAAAATAAATAGAATTAAAAAAAACATGTTGCTAACGATCGCAGTTAAGAAATTTACTACAATGCTCTATTTACTATGGAGCAAAGGGCTGGGTGTATGATCACCTTTTTGACATCCTTAGAAGAGAGTAAGGTGCAAAGTAATTGTAAGACACCATATTAAATTGCATCCAAAAAAACATTTATCACATATGCAAAGTTAGGTTGTTGTGCAAATACACAGAGGAATTACACAGAGAATGAGAACAGAGAAAAACAGGGAAAAAATAGAGAAATAAAGTGCTTTTTAACTTTGTGATAGTGCTGTATGACAGTCCTTACTATGCTTACAAGACCCTCTAGTGGAAATGGTAGTCTTGCAGTATTGTACCGTGCTCATCAACCATTATATGGAACATACAAGCTCATATTATCAGTTTAAATAAACACTGCATGCATATTGCAAAAACAATGAACGTGGCAGGAGGCTGCGTGTGAAAAATGGGTGGCCCCAATGGGCCCCAATGGGCCCTTCCACACTGACAGTGTGGCTTCTAACTACAACATTGACATCTAGTGGCAAATCTTTGGCATTACACAAATCAGGAAGCGCCAGCGCATCGTCACCGCAGACGTCATCGCTGCTCAGGACTGCTGTTATCAAGATGGCGCTACGGCCAGGATCTGGGGGAGGCGGCAGGTATTTTTGTAATTTAAAATCAAACGTCTCCAAAAAATATTGCATTTGGTTCACAATAGAGCTATGTTTGACGCCCACTTACATGGCCGTATCCGAAACGAAGGAAGACAAAACAGGAAGGGCCTCTTTGTTATCGAGGCTAAGCTGATGAGATGGCTGGATGTCAGGTGTCAAAGCTAGCCGATGCTAGTTCTTTAGTTAGCTTTATCAGGCTCTGCTACGAGGTTTACTAGTTTGTCCTACGACTGGACTTCATCCTCTCCTGACTTCCCTGTCAGTCTGCCGGGTCAGGTTGTAGACACTTATCGAAATTAATTGTAAAAAAGGAAAAAAATTGAGATTGACGCCAATTCAAAATGACAACCTGGTATCTAGCAGGGGTAAGTCTTAAGTCATTTAGCATTGTCAGCCACCAGTAAACAACAATAAATGTCAGTAAAAGTAAGGCTATCTTATTCACAATGATTTCGTTTTGTGGCACATTTGTTGTTGTCTCAACATTTAAGAAGACAGTGTTCAAACTTGATCTGTTAGTGTTTTTTTTGTTTCTTTTTTTTAGCTAAAATTTGTTCTACACTCCAGCTGGTAGCTTGTATACTGTCCCCAATGAGGAGCTCGCCTAAAGGTGGAAGAAGTGTTTTCTTGTATTTCCGGATTTTCTTTTGACTGTTTGCTGAGTAATCTTTAGTACAAAATTAAGTTATCACTACCAGACCTGCATCATTGTTTATTTTTTACATCCCTGTTCAGTCATTAGATAGGTTTGATATTAGTTAAGGAAATTTAAGAGTATTTCACATCATGTTGAGTATTGTAACATGATTGGCCTCTTTCTTATAATCAGACTCATGACTGACAGGCTGAGCTTTAGCGTGGCCAGGGCAGACTGAATTATAAATATGCTGGCTCAAAGCCTCCCCACTAACCAGGTGATACTGATGCCACAGGTGAAACTGAATCCAAGATCTCAGATAAGAGTAACCTTTCCTGCTGGCCTAAGCAAGCTCTAATGTCTGTCGACAAGGAGTTTATTGCATGTGTGCTAACATAAATTTAGCTGTTTTCCCTTTTTGTGGGCTAGACATATTATTGATCACAGCTGGTGAATTTTGCCAGTGTGTCTGTCTGACTAAACCTAAGTGTGTTGACCTATATAATCTCATTTTCTAATGCATAATAAATAGGGACTCCATTCGTGGCTCTTTGTAAGCCTGAATGATAGTAAAGCAGAGGATATTGTCCTTTTTAGCACCCGAATCAAGTTATAATGAAACTGATTATGGTGTGGGCAAAATTTGACTTTGTATTGTGTGGAATATAACTGGTTTAATAAGAAATTGAACCTTGACCTGATCAAGGTCATTATTAGGTTCTTTCTGACTCTGTTGTCTGCCCTTTAATGTAGAGGGCAGCCACCAAAAAAACATACATTATATGGTAAGACCAAAATGTACTCCCAGCCCATGCCAACATAGAAAGCCAGGAGATGGAGCACTTGTGAAGTTTTTGAATGGATTCAACAGCTTTCAGATTTAACTTAATCGAAGCTTGGTTATGTGAATGTTATAAATGCTAGTCATACATGGTTGTAATGGCTTTTCCCCCCTCCCTTATTTAGAACTGAAACAAATTGTGTTACACTCAGTGGGTCTGACTGGTCGCTGAAGTCCCTTTTTTTGCAGGCCTTGTTATCAGTTTAAAGCTACAATCCTGAAGTTTTGCATGCAAACAAATCCTGTTCTGATAATTTCTATCACTGCTGTATTTAAGACTCACTAATCCACAAGTATCCAAATCACGAACATATTTGTGGTTGCACATTTTAATGGTTGGCCAGGATTATCCTGAGAAAAATGATATGGTACATCATCATGTTTTATGGCTTCACCATAGAGGCCAAATGCAGAAGAACAAGTGAAGTTCTGGAAGGTGCTGAGACAGCAGCACTAGCTATCAAATGTCTCATTTTGAATGGATCTCTACGATTTGGCGTGATCAAACACCAATCCAGTTAATAGGACCACCATAGGTGTCATTAAGTTAAAAATTACCTTCAGTATTGTATCTTAAATGTAACTATGTTGAACCGCCTATTTAGACAACTGACTTTAGTTGTCAAACAGGCCTACTGAATAAAAGAAAACGCAAGTTTTTAATTATTGCAATGCTACTGAAATGTGTACAATTTATTTCTGAACAGAAAGTTACTAAATATATACAATATGGTGTTATCCTGCTGAAAATGAAATTATGGTTGGTAAGTTGGAGAAAACATTTCTGATAAAATAACTAATATACCTTTTAATCATCCAAAAGTGACAGATAAAAATACTATAAAACTTCACCCTAATGAACTTTACTTTTGCGTAGTTAGTGGAGCAGCTTGATAGATTCTTCATTTGCTCTTTGTATGGGTCATTGTACTTTTACTTCTTGTTGAAGTTTGTCACTTGGTAATGAGCTTTTTTTTGTTTGTTTGTTTTATTTTGTCTTTTAACTTCTATTTATTCCCCGAAACCTTTCCTTTATGTTTCAGCATTAATCTGGTACAATGTGAAACAGAAGTATTTAAAACAACAGCTTTAGACCAAAAACTGAGAGTTGAATGTAGGTCAAATTTTCTCTGTCAGATTGGCTTTGTGGTGGCCTTAAGGGAGCCTGGGTGGATTGTGGCTACTGAATTAACAGGAGGCAGGCTGCTGCAAATAATATTTCTCAGAATATCATATGAATTTTACACATTCCTCTTTCCACAAGCCAAAGTATTCCCTCTAAAGGAGTGCTTTTTGAAGGAGTGCTTTTTGTAGTAAGGCTGGATTCTCAGTTGCATGGGTTGTTGCCCTTTCCTGTTTGTAAAGCTGGATTTTAGTTTGTTTTACCTTTCTGATGCCTCTGCTATCACTTGCATTTAAAACAGTCGCATGACAGTTTTTTCATCAGTACAGATCCTTTACCACACAGTGGCAGGCCAAGCTGCCACAGCTGCTATCGCTGCTGATCTTTTTTTTTTTCCTTTGTTAATCTGCTAATCCATGACCCGTTATTTGCTGCACTACATGTAGGAGGCAGAGCCATTCTGCTCTGATGAAAGCTTTTTAAATTGCAAATCTTGGGGTGAGCAGATGTGAACCAGAATCCCTTCAAGTATGGCATCATCATTGTGGTGTTCTGTTTATATCACTCTCTCATACTGGAGTAGCTATAACTATTGAGCCCCCTCTGTGCTGAGATACCAGATTATGCTGGCCACTGTGAAAAGTAATGCTAACATTAAAATTGTTACACCATTCTGCCGATCGGGTTTTTTATTGCCCTACGCTACGCCATTGTTGGTTGTTGTCATGAAGTATCGCAATGCATTGTAGGATATCTGTGCCAGTATATTGTCCAGTGTTTGCACTCTAGATGTAGCCTACACCAGACCGGCAATACGTCATCGAGAATAGGCTCTCATCACCATGCCCCTTTTTCGGGGGAAAGAAGCCCATGTAGATGGCAACAGTGTAAACACTTTTTAAAAAACGGTTTAAATTAATAACGCTATACCGGAGAGTTGCTGTGTAGTTGGTTATACTAACAATAAATCCAAAAACACTGATCTCTAATTTGTTCACCTGCTATGTCCTAAAAAAGATCACGATAGAAGGGCTAAAGACAACGGGAAGCTATCGGACCCTGCATCTCCACACACTTAACCCTACCCCTAATTCAGAAAGAGTAGACTGGCATTGATGAAAATGAAAGGGACGTTCTAATGGCTTTGGACACAGTTGGGATGGCATTATTGACAAGGCTGCCACTAAGGTAGGCTTGCGTGTTGGCTGCTGTGCCTTTCATTTGCCAATTTGTGAAACGAGTCACCTGTGTTACTTGACTCTGTACGCTTAGCTTATTATAGAGGCGCAAAGACAAACCATTTTTACTTGCATGAATTTAATATTAACAGCTGTAGCCTAATGTTCTTTATAGACTACTGACATTTACTGGTTGGGGCTCAGGCTAGACTGACCGTATAGGCTATAATGTAACTAGGTCAGTTGTCAGAGTACAGTGCTGTTGCTAGCCAGCATGCTGTTTGTAGAGTGGGACTGAAAAGTAAAATACTTGACTAGTAATTTCTTACCTGGAGACTCAATAAGGTAAAAATAGATGTCCAGGTAGGACACCTCTGGCCACTGAGTGGGGTTATTGCACCAGCGTCATGCTGGGAGACTGAAGGGACATGACTGAAGATGGATCAAATTAATCTTTTTGATATATCTTGCGCGTTCTATGGCAGGCAAAGTGGACATATATTTACCGGACATAGTGTTTATGGGTAATTTATAAACCAATTTAATTCTGGTGGTTTTCTGTTGGTTTTGTTTTGTACTACTATTTTACATTAAAGTCTATGGCAAGTGTCATTTGTTTTCTTCAAAAAGGGGCAGAGACATGTCGCAAGCCAAAGTTCCTGGATGTGCCATCTGATGTATGATTTCTGGGTATTTTTCACATACTGTTTAATGCATACTTTGGTTTCAGACATACTGAAAACACTCACATAGTATTTTGCCATATTAAATAGTATGCTAGTACATGATTTTGGATGCAGCCAAATGATTATAAAGCAAAGTTTTCCAGCCATAGGGAGTACTCAGATGAGTGCGTAACAGTCCCACTGCTCACACAGCCACACACCAGTACACGCTGTGTGTATGTTAACTCACTAGACTGACTTTGCGTTCCCATCTTAAACTATGATGGCATATTTGATATTGTTGATATAATTGTAAAACTATTCTGAACTGGTTTAACCATGAACAGGCTCAGGGAGGATGAAACATTCACTAAATGTTACGCTTGTGAGAGAAACACTAGAAATTAGTTTTCTATTGTAACTGAGCATTTTTTTCCGCCCGCTGCAGGATTCGACTTTAATGTACTGCACCACAAGGCGACATCGCTAACTGCACAATTAAAGGGGGCCGACCCCCTGGCCGATCAGCCAGCAAGTCTTTAGTAGGTTACAGTAATCACCCTCTCCCGGAAGTGCGCCCTCGTGCTTCGTTAAAACCGTGCTCTGAAGAGACTTGTGAGGATCTGCATGCTTCCGGATCCCACCGCTGCCACCAATGTAGCCAAGCATTTTTTCCGCCTGCTGCGGGATTCAATCCGGGTTTGTGCTGCGCCGTGGGGCGACATGGTCGCTCGACTAAAGGGGGTCGACCCCCTGACCGATCGGGTAGCGAGTCTTTAGTAGGTTACACTATTTTCCAAGTAAAGAGCATTTCGGATGTGTGTCTGCAGTACACATATATTACAGTACAGTAGAGTTAGTGTTGTGTAATTACAATCCTGTGTTGAGTTTTCTGACCCGCCATCTACAGCTGAGCTTTAAATCCAAACTCGGTCCGTTCTTCAAAAAAGAGGAATAAAGTCCCGTCCAGAAAAGAGACATACTTCTATCTACCTGCTGTTCGCTGCTGCCAGTGATAGGATAACTACTGAGCGTGTTTGTAGGCTACTTGATTTAATTTGCTAATTGCTGATTCTTTTTTTTTCTGGGGGGGGGGGGGTTCCACCTTTTTCTCCCCAACTGTACCCGGCCAATTACCCCACTCTTCTGAGCCGTCCTGGTCGCTGCTCCACTACCTCTGCCGATCCAGGGAGGGCTGCAGACTACCACATGTCTCCTCCGATACATGTGGAGTTACCAGCCACTTCTTTTCACCTGACAGTGTTTCACCAGGGGGACATAGCGCATGGGAGGATCATGCTATTACCCCCAGTTCCCCCTCCCCCCGGAACAGGCACCCCGACCGACCAGAGGAGGCACTAGTGCAGCGACCAGGACACATACCCACATCCGGCTTCCCACCCGCAGACACGGCCAATTGTGTCTGTAGGGACACCCGACCAAGTCGGAGATAGCACAGGGATTCGAACCGGAGATCCCTGTGTTGGTAGGCAACGGAGTAGACTGCCACGCCACCCGGACACCCCCCTAATTGCTGATTCTTGACTCCTAAGTTTCTTTAGATAAAAGCATATGCTGAATGAGAAACTGTAAAATGTAAATGGATTCACTAATATAAATGTTCTGTGTACAGCAGGAAGAGCTCTTCTGCCCTTACTGTGGCAAAAAAACCCAAAAACTTTTAATGGACAGTGGATTTGACTGGTTTTAACTCTATTAAATAAAGATCTGTGATCTGTGATGCCTGTGATGGACTGGCGGCCTATCCAGGGTGTCTCCCATCTGCTGCCCAATGACCGCTGCTGCTGGGACTGCTGATATAATTGTTATGTGCTTAACTTTTAGATTTGAGTTTTGTCTCATTGTGCAGTGTTCAATTTCCATACACTGTTTTCTGTTCTTGTTTGTTGAAAAACTTTCACACTTTCTATTTCAGTCATTTTGTATCCTGCACAGATTATTTATCCACTTAAAACCACTTAATGGAAAAAAAAAACTCTATTCACATTTTATTTTTTGATCCGTGAAACAGTTTGCTTGAGGTATTATGGTTAATATAAGTGAGCCCATCCACCCAATGTGTGTGTGCAAAAGTGTATGAGCCGTGATGGGGTGAAAGGTGGTTATTTGCACCAGTCTGTTCTTGTACGTATCATAAGACAAAAAATCTGCAGGCGTTTTGACAGAGGTGGTGGAAATTGCTGTAGCAAATACAAAAAAGAAATGTAATATGAAAGCCCCTCTCTACCGTCTCGCTCCCAAAACCTTTTGGAAAAGATGTCAGCTCACTTGGGTTCCATGTTTAGCATCTGTCTGTCACCTACATTGCTATGCCAACATCACATGTTGCTGTGTGCACATATGTGTCACATAAGATGCATGACCACGTAAACATACAGTCCAAATACAGGGCATGTAATGTAAATATAGAAAAAAAGATTGGATTTCAACAAAGAATTTATATCAGGAATCAAGACCTGCAGTGTAAACGTGGCCTTATTCAGTGTCCAAGATTTCAAGACAGAGATGGTTCACTTCAAAGACATGTCACTACATCCTTAAGATCAAATATTAGCTAAATCGAGGTTAAATCCTACATAAATGGTGTATGTAAATATACTCAAAACAAAGATAATACATGTTGAATAAACTTTTTGTGTTATCTTTAGGGTATTCCTCATTGACCAGCTGGTGTCACCTATTCAGTTTAGACAGAAGTGAATGTATGAGATATTTAAATAGGCCAGAGTATTCAAGCTGTCTACTGTGTGGCTGTGTGCTTCCACTGACTTTGCCGTGCTATGACATCAGTTATAAAGGTGGTGCTCATGCCTTTAACTAAGTTTGACTTAAATTTGGTAATTTCGGGCGTCCAAGTGACGTGGCGGTCTATTCCGTTACCTACCAACACGGGGATCAGTGGTTCAAATCCCAGTGTTACCTCCGGCTTGGTCGGGCATCCCTACAGACACAGGCCGTGTCTGCGGGTGGGAAGCCGGATGTGGGTATGTGTCCTGGTCGCTGCACTAGCGCCTCCTCTGGTCAGTCGGGGCACCTGTTCGGGGGGGAGGGGGAACTGGGGGGAATAGCGTGATCCTCCCACACGCTATGTCCCCCTGGTGAAACTCCTCACTGTCAGGTGAAAAGAAGTGGCTGGTGACTCCAGATGTATCAGAGGAGGCATGTGGAAGTCTGCAGCCCTCCCCGGATCATCAAAGGGGGTGGAGCAGCGACCGGGACAACTTGGAAGAGTGGTGTAATTGGCCGGATACAACTGGGGAGAAAAAGGGGGGCAAAAAAAATCCAAAAATTTGGTCATCTCACAAGCCTCCCTTTCCCCATTTGTTTTCCAGTGTGTTAAAAGTTTGCATGAGAGAAAGCATGTGTCTTGCAGTATCTTTGTCCCTAAAGCTGTTGGCTAATTTAAAGTAGCAATTTTGAAGATTCTCACTGAAATAAATGTCCGCTAAATTACGACCTTTCACTGAACGAGGTGACTCAAAAGACAATTCAGCCTATCGGGGCACTGATGATAGCCCTTGCATTTGTAGTTACAAAAGTGTCTGTGGCAAAATTCCCACCAGAAATCCCAAGCACCGCACAGGTGGTGATGTTTTCTGTCACCTAGCAGCAGTTGGTCCATCAGAGACTATAGACGGAACAAACGCTCTGTGTTTTGGTGTTGTGGCACACAAACTAGTTTTAGCAGTTTTTGAAATGTCTCCTGAGAAGCGTATGCCAAAAAAGAGTGAAACCAGAATCTTCAAGATCACCACTTTAAGACAACGGGACAAAATTAATTTGATGTTTGGGTTAGGTTGCTATGCATTGCTATTTTGCATTTCCTGCTAAATTACTTCTTATGTCTTGAAATATTTTTTGAGAAGATAAAAAAAATAGCGGCATATTTAGTGGGGCAACCCCCAAAGTACATTTGTGTACATAGTCCCTATGTATCCATGTTGTAGACGCAGTCTGTTTCACACCGCGCCAACAGGAAAATTATTTACTTCCTATGAAAGTATATGCTTTTATCACTAAATGGTGTCCTACATGTAAACGTGTGATGAGTAAAAAAGCATGTGTAACTAGGATGAACTAACATTTCTACACAATAGTGAGATTTCAGTTACATCCACTTCATCAGCAACAAAGAATGTTAATGCTGTACAACATTTTAAGTCTGTATGCTCGTCTCCTTCGGCCAAATGGAAATGGCAGTCTTTATGAATACTTCACCTCGGTTGGGTTGCCTGCATGCTCTTCACTTAACAATGTCCACTGCCTTGAACTGACATGAACTCCACTGCATATCACATTTTCTACATTTGTGCTCGGCTCTTTTAATTGCTGCTTGCAGCTATATCTCAGTTTTGAATTGGCACAGTTACGTTAGCGATGCTATTCTGAAAACATACGATTTTGTATCAAACAAAACCACCTACGCACAGGACTCAAATTCAGGTATGTTGGAGGTTATGCGCCGTTTTCTTGTTTTTAAGGTTATTTGTAAATGCAGTAGGGTCGGTGCAAGCCTTAGGCTACTTTGGAAGAAAGGTTTTTTTTTATAGAACGTTTTTATTAATCCCCGTAGGGACACATTCTCTACACTTGACCCATCCCACTACTATGAGGAGCAGTGGGTGACACAGTGCGGCACCCGGGAATTGCCTCCCAAGTTCTGGCTCAAACAACAATTGTGTGCAATGTACCCATATATTGTACTCTTCTATACAACTGCAATGTTTATGGAGAGGAAGATTGTGAGTCTGGCAACGTAGGCAGTACTGATTTGAGTAGGCATTGCAGTTTTGCAAACCTTCACCAATGCAGAAAGGGTGCGTAACTTTCATTTGCTGAAGCAGATCTTTGATTACATTTGTCAACAGCTTCACCTTCTTGTGTCATGAGCATACTTGCCATGCCCCCATGTGAGTGCCTAAGCAAGTGGCAGTTGTGTACTGTGGCAAACTTCAAATTTGACAGGACTAGGGGTAAATTATTTGTATTTTTATTGGATAAATTTTTCTTGTTACCTGTCAGACTTTATGCTTGTTGGTCAATGCACCATTTATTCACGCAGCACCTGAGTTGGAACAATAACGTCCACACCGATTTAAGATGCAGTCTGACTCACAACAGAAATGACCAAACAAAAAGCATTAAAACTGACCAGTAAAATAAGTATCAGCATGTCTTGGAACAACAGATAATTTAATAATTAACAAACAAGGCAACATTAGTCTTAATCTAGTTAAAACAAGTTCAACACAGTCACAACAGCATAGGGATGGACTGGGATTCAGCAACACAAAAGAGAGCCAAAAGTGCAAGTGAGACATCATGTGAGGCTCCAATTATGAGTTTGAAGCATTATTTTAAATAATGTAGCACGTCTGTGACCATTTTTTTGTGAAGTGTAGTTCAAAAGGACAGATATTTGATCAAGTGTTCACAACACATGAATTTATACCAGCTTTTGAAGGACACATTATGAGAAAGTGCTGAAGTAGTAGTTATCAATCATGTTCATTTTATTTATTTTCAGTGTTTTAACATTGCTCAAAGCTCGTATGACTCTCAACTGATGTACCATTTTGAAACTGATCACCTTTCACACTTCCAAAAATAGCTACGGTGGAAAAAAAAATCCTAGGTACCTGTTTGCATTGTTCTCCGCTATGCTGAACTCATTTGCTGGCCCTGTCCCTTAAACAGTAAATTCACAACACTGAAATATCACCCCGTCTTCATGTGTCAGAATGTTTAACCTGCTTATCACATTCTTTGATCTTCTTTACAAGATCATAATGATTTGTGTCTTCCTTCTCTCCTTTAGTTTTATGTATCCTGTCGGAGGGGGCTTGGGACCACCACAAGGTGAGTCAGCCTTCAGTCAACATGAGGTTTTCTGTATTCCCCCTGGCCCGGAGCTCTGCTTTAAGTGTGTGCTCCGTTTTTCTCAGACGCTAGGCTTACCATTCAGCGACTACAATTTGATGTTTGTGGAGTTAAGACTGTCTCCGCTACATAGTCCAGAAACAGAGAGAATGTGTTTCTGTTTTGCTTCACATTGGCCTTTTTCATACACATTCGGTCAATGTAGCATAACATTGGCATAACTAACCCCAGAAGTACCCATTGGTAAATTCAGACACTTTTGAGCTTATGCGCTGTGGATTTGTTACACCAAGTTCACAGATGTATATTAGTTTGCTGAGATGTCCTGTTGCATCATTTAGGCTGCCATACTCACCTTATTTGGGCTGTTGGTTGAGTTGCAGTAATGCCCCTCTTAAACCTTATACCACATCTCTCAGGGGTCATTACATGCTCCCATTGGCAATGTCATTTTAGTGAGTCACATTAAAATGCATGGAGCCTAAACAAGCCGTTTATTCAGCCTGGTTGAGACCTAACATGGTGAAGGATCTGGAGGCTGCAGAAGGATTTGGCTGCTCAACTCTGCCTGTTAGCTAGAGCATGTGTGAAAACAAACACACACTTTTCCACTTCTTTTCTACCCCTGACCCCTATTTGTTTTGCTCAGAGTTGTCACAGTCCTCACCAATAAAACAGATTGGGTTGCTGTTGAGCCCATGTCCTCTCCCCAGCTGTCCACGGAATTGGTTTGTAATACTGTTTCACTCCAGTCCCGAGTCTGAGGGCTTCCATCAAATCTTTTTTTTCATTTGAATATATTTTTGATGGATTGAGCTTAAGATAGATAGGACATTATTACATTTTTCTGTGCCATTTATTTTTGCTGATGCAGGCTAATTTACACTGTTGTGTGTGTGTGTGTGTGTGTGTGTGTGTGTGTGTGTGTGTGTGTGTGTGTGTGTGTATTCTGCAGGTATGGTACCCATGCAGCAGCAACAGCAACAGCAGCAGGGCTTCCCTATGGTCCAGGTTATGCAGCCTAACATGCAAGGAATGATGGGGATGAACTTTGGGGGACAGATGCCTCCGGGTGCCATGCCTATGCAGGTAGTTTTCAGTGTTTATGGGTTTGAGTATGATATTGTCATCTTCTTAAAATAATGGCCTAAGTCATGTTTTCAGGTTTTTCAAAAAACAGAATAAACTGACAAATTTTGTTTCAGTTTCAGTTTATTCTGTTTTTTGAAAAACTTGAAAATATGACGTTTCAGTTTATTCTGTTTTTTGAAAAACTTGAAAATATGACTTAGGCCGTTATTTTAAGGTGACGATATGGATCGTATATTGGCAAACATACAATTATCTGAAAAAGCAGTTTAGCTGTTTAATTGTTTTAAACCTCACTGATGCTCTGATTCCTTAAAGTTTGAGACAGGAATAGGGACCTGGGCCAGTTGGTATTAAATACACCTTAGAGATTTCTTTTGTTTATCATCTTGATTGTTATTATTTATTTGTTTATTTATTTATTTTGGGAGTATCTTTTCCTATTGGGTCCCTAGGTGATGTTATGTCATCTTAACAAGGTGTTTTTGTTTTCCTTTGCCTTCCATCTGTTTGTTTTTTGGGGGGGTTTTGTGAATAAATTCCTAACTGTGCATGCTCAATAATCCATCTTTCATCACTCATCTAAGTCACTTAGATGAGTGATGAAACATTTCTCTCAATAAATGTTGTGTCCAGATGAACTGATTCAAATTTCTGTGAATGCAATGTAAAGTAAATGAGCCCATCAATCAAGTTACGCTAGAAAATGAAAACTTGGAAGTTGTATTTGCACATTTATCATTTCTGGGCCAACTAAGAGGGAAAAAACAGAAACTCTGGCAAGCACTTATTGAAAAAAAAAGTATGTTGTTATGATATTTGTTTATTCTTTATTCATATTTATAAATTATAACAGGTGGCATTGGTTTTTAGTGTTCTTTTGTCTAGACTTTTTTGCAGACGAAAGTAAAAAAGTGCATCAAAACTGTACATAGAAGCCATCTTGCTTAAGGAGTATTGCCCGGATTGTATTCTAATATACAATCTGGGCAATACAATCACCTAAGGCCCCAACTTATGCTGAGACTATCAGTTAAGGGTATGCATACATAGATTATTGAGCGGGGTAATCTATCCCTTTTCTTCCTTTGGATTTTGAAAGGTGTATTTTGTTCTGTGTTTACAAATAACATAGAAGCAACTAAACTCCTTACAAGCATGCAAAATATATTCAAAACTTGTTTTATGCTGGAATTGTCAGACATAAATGTCACAGACATCATCGGATTTTAGCTTGAAAAGTAAGAAATGCTTGAAGTCTACATCTTTTCAGATGCTGTTTATTGCAAAATGCATTTAATTGATGAAATTCAGTTTTTTGTCACAGAAATACTGCTTAAATCTTGTTTTCTAAAATAACAATCAATATGCAGTGGTTAAAAACCCTGGCTGCCATTAATGAATACATAGACCTAAACCTGAAACAGGGTGATATAGATTCAAAGCAAAATGCAGGGTTTTAGGGGTCATATGACCGTGCTTGCTTCCAAATTCATCTGCTTACAAATTGCTTTGAACATCAGTGCATAAAAAGCACTCCTTGCAGGCTGCTAAGTTTTAATGAGATTTTTGTCCATTAATGTTACTTTGAATTGCACTGGTTTCCTGCTGCTGTGAACACTTAATATTGAATGAAAAGAATACCATGGTTGGAATAATAATGAGCTGAACCACTTTGTGTGTGTATGTGTGTTTGCGTATGTGTGTTTTACTAACCAGGGTGGGATGGCCATTGGGATGCAGACCCCTGGGATGCAGTTCATGGGCCAGCCACAGTTCATGGGCATGAGGGCCCCTGGGCCCCAGTACACTGCTGACATGCAGAAGCAGATGGCTGAGGAACACCAGTAAGCCTTGTTCTCTTTCTTATCACGATTCTCCAGCTCTGCAGCATTTCCCCTATAATTTTTTTCAGCAGCGGTGCTGTTGTGTGCGCCATTGGTCCACAAACATGTGACGCCGGCTCATATTCACGGGCATCAGAACAGCTTAAAACTTCAGTGTTTTCCCTAGGTTTTTGGAAGACTTCAATGCATGAATGTGGCGGAGGTTTGGGGGTCCTCCGCCAAGAACATTTAATAGTTTTCAATGAAAAATATGCAATTTCACATCATTTTGGACCATTATTATTACCATATCTCTGTACAAAAAGTTGGAAAAGCTGGAGCAGATAATAAATAAACAACATCCAAAAAGCTTAAAGATAAAAGTTTCTAAAGTCCACTGTGGACCAACTACAACCATTAATTTTGATGTTTCACTGTCACTTGACAACCACTCGTTCAACCACACACTCGCTATGCACACACATTACGCACTATGGCAAGCCATTTTAACATTAATTATTCAAGACGTACTAGTAACTGTTCTAAAGTTACTGTTACTTATTCTTTAGTTACTCATTCCAATTGTGACTAGTATCAATTTCAGTTTTACTAGTAATTATTTATTAGATACTAGTACTTATTCTTTAGTTACTAGTAACTATTCCAATAGTTACTAGTATCTATTTCAGTTTTACAAGTAACTATTCATTAGATACTAGTACTTGTTCTTTAGTTAGCGTGAATGCTATTGCTTTGCAGTTCTTTATTTATTTATTTAGTTTTCTTCCGCCCATTTTTTGACACTTTGTAGCTCCTTCATACTTTTAGCTACTGAAACCATTCAACTATCAAAATGTTCAACTCATTAAGGACATTATTGCTCCCCTTTCAGATTTTTCATACCTTTTGAACTTTTTGAAATATTCAACTTTTTTCAGCCATTTTCTGAATGGGAGTCAATGGGGGACTTTTGCAACCTTTCCACCTCTTTTACTCCTTCATACTTTTAGCCACTGAAACCATTCAGGTATCAAAATATTCATCTCTTTAAGCCCATTAGGGCTCACATTTCAGTTTTTTGAAATCTTTTATATTTTTAGACATATTAAGCTTTTTCTACTTTTTCAAAACAATGGAAGTCTATGGGGAAAGGTTGAAACCCTTCATCACCTTTGAACTGTATCTCCTTCATTTTTTGAGCTAGAAACCCCATTTAAAGCTTAAACAGTTCAGGACATTGAGCTCTTTCAGAATCCTATTCAGGTTTTAAAGTTATTTTATAGTTTTTGAACGATTCAGCTCTAAAGTTTAGCAATTCTGCCATACACTTTGCCTGTTAGAATGTTCAGTCCTATTGTGACATCACATATCAATTAGAAACTCAACTACCAGCCTAATTAGTGTGAATGCTGGGCATTCACACTATTGCTTTGCAGTTCTTTATTAGTGGCACCACTTCCACTTTTTCATACTTTAAACTACAGAAACCGTTCAACAATCAAACTATTTACGTATTTAGCACTTTATGGCAAATTTTTCAGTTTTTTATACCTTTAAAACTTTTGAAATATTCAGCCATTTCACATTTCAGTTTCCAGGTATTTCAGGTAGGTTAGTGACTTTCTGACTTTTCCTATTTATCCATTTTCAGCAATGCTTTCGCGATTTCTTTCAGCAGCTCAGCATTCACACGCTTTTTCTGTGGAAAAGCATTTTTCTAGTTCAGTTTTACTTGTCACCACCGTCATCATCATCGGTGGTCACTCGACGCGAGTATGATTGTCCTCTCTGTTGGGTTATCTACTTGTGGGTCTTGAGTTGGCTGTAGAGGCCGATCCGCGATCCGCATACTTTGGTGCAGTGTAGACAGGGGAAAGTGGTGGTGGTTGAGCCTTTTTGTCTCTCTCCTTGTGGTGCTGTTGCTTTTTCTCTGTGGAACAGTGGAGTTCCATATCATTTCATCCATTTCATCCATACTTGTAACTATTGGAATAGTTACTAGTCACTAAAGAATGTGTACTAGTATTTAATGAATAGTTACTAGTAAAACTGAAATAGACACTAGTCAAGATTTGATTAGTGAGTTGTCAGAAGCAAATAGTTGATATCTTAGACCAGAATAATGACTAGTGTCTATTAAATTTGAGATATCCTCAACTCGAACAACAACTAGTAAGAATCTATTTGGCGCTGTCTTCATTTGGAGATATCTTTATTCAAATGGCTCAATGCATAAACATGAGGCAGACATCCAGCATGCTCTCCTGGTCCGGTGTTATGCTGAGTTCTGCCTGCCCGCCAAGAATTGCATGCACCTCGTGGGAGCAAAAACTACCAGACCAAATTTACTCCCAACATTTTCGGAGTTAAAAAGCTCTACAAACTGCTGACCAGCCAATAGTCATGCTCAAAGACACCCCCCCCCCCTTTGTGAGCTGGCTGGAGATCTCAAGAGACCGGTCTCATAGACAAGAGGCTTTTATTTCCCTGTTGGTGCATGGTTTATTTAAATATCATAACACAAATGTCCATTATAAAATTAATGGAACTTGTCTATTTTTTCTCCCTTTTAAAGGTTTTTTTTTTTTTTGTTTTTTGTTTTTCTTTGTTCCTTATCTAATGCGTGGGTCTAAGGACAGGATGTTGTATTGCTGTAAAGCCGACTGAGGCATATTTGTAATTTGTGATATTGAGCTATACAAAGAAAATTGGCTTGACTTGATTATCTGCCTTGTTCTCCTGTGGGGTGATTGGTCTGAAATGTACAAGGTTTCCTTGATTATTCTCTCAGTATTTATTAGGGTGAACTCTCCTGTGTTCTTTGTCGATGAAATTTTAAGAATAGGATTTCAGATGGTTATATTAAAATGAGATTTTTAAATGCAGAAAAATGAATCTGGGGTGTCAAATCACTCTTGTCAAAATCGATCAAGCAAAGTATGTGCTGATAAAACCATTTGATTCCTATCAAACGTTGATTTGAATTGTCATTACTGAGTGATAAGGGGTGCATCCGTTATTTGGCAGAACTGATTGTTGCTGCTGAATAATGCATCCCCTATTATTTCAGATTGGGTCATTATTAAATGTATGAAATTCACACTGTCAAGCCAAAACAGCCCCAAATATGTGCTGATAAAACCATTTAATTCATAGATTTCTAGAAATAAAGTTACAGAGTGAATGCGTTATTCGTCAGAGGTGTATGTCCTGTGAGGTGCATGCAATTCTCAGCGGGCAGGCAGAACTCGACATAACAATGTATTTAGTGTGGTGTGGTCCTCATTAATATTTAGCAGCCAGTTTACATGCCATGTAGCTATCACATTGTCAATGTTACCTTTACTTACTGGGTTTGGGATATCTTTCGTCTGAATTGTTATTAGTAACTGAAATCTAAGTGCTAGTATCTAAAACATTGTACTAGTAAAATGGAATAGTTACTAGAATTAGTACTAGCATCTAATGTATAGTTAGTAGTAAAACTGAAATAGATACTAGTAACCATTGGAGAAGTTACTAGTAACTAAAGATTAAGTACTAGTATCTAATAAATAGTTACTAGTCAAGTCAAGTCATTTTATTTGTATAAGCCAATATCACAAATTACAAATTTGCCTCAAGGGGCTTTACAGCGACACAAAATCCTCTCCTTAGACCGTCGCATCGGCTAAGGAACAACTCCCTAAAAAAAAAAAATTCTTTAACCGGAAGAAAAAATAGGAAGAAAGCTCAGGGAGAGCAACAGAGGAGGGATCTCTCTCCCAAGACAGGCAACGTGCAATGGATGTTGTGTTAACACAATTGACAGAATACAACATTGAAAGAGGATAACGCAATTGTAATGGAATTATGAAATTTATGAAGAATATGATGTGCAGGATACCAAGCAGTGTCCAGATGCCTAGGACCCAAGCCACGCAACCGGCATCACCATGTAAAAAAAAACAAAAAACTAGTAAAGTTGAAATAGATACTAGTCAGGATTGGATTAGTTACTAGTAACTAAAGAATAAATACTAGTAACTTTAGAATAGTTACTAGTAATTCTTGAGGAATAAATGTTGAAACAGCTTGCCATATACGCGTTGCCCTATTCTTTAAAGGAGCTATGCTACTCTTAAGTACCTTTCACCTAGATGTCCTTTGAAGAATGAGGAGAGGGAGGATTGTGGGATTTGATACGCTAGTCGATGACTTAAAACAATTCTACGATAGCATAGGGTGTTATCGTGCTCACACAGTGCGCGGGTGAAAATCATTAGTAACCTATTGATATTCATGATTTTGTGAAATTTTGGCAGCAGCTCTCATAATTCTGCAGTATTCTCGTGTGTGTGTGTGTGTGTGTGACAGGTACAGTGCGTTCAGCATAGTGTGTATGTCATGTATTCATGTATTAGAATATAATGAAATTCTTGTGCTCTGGCTCAAGGACAGGTATCAACGCAAGGACAAAGGACACAAGGACCCCCCCCCCCCCCACACACACACACAGACACACACAAAAGCACAATGGAGCACAGTGAGATTTTGAAAGTCAATACCATCAAACATTTTCTTCACACTTGAGTTTATATGTTAAGCTTGCATGAAATGGTCCAGTATTGTGTAGTAAATTATTTGAAATGGAAATGTTTTAAAATGTTTAAAACGTTTTTATCTTTGTCTAATATAAATGGGAGTCATTGGGATTTGAAAAACATACAGGTTTCTCCATTTATATAATTTACATTATGCTTAAACTTTAACTCAACTCAAAACTTTGTTGCAGACTCAGGGTCCATAACAGACAAAGACAAAAGATAAGAACCACTGGTAAACGATAAACCTTAGACAATACATAAAGTAAACACAATAAAATAACATAAAAGGAACAAATCAGTGTCTTACAAGAAGGCAGCTATACCAATGGTACCACTGCCGGGTTTGGTAGCTTGTGGAACTGAATCTTATATCAGTTAAACCCATGATGATTACATTATCGGAGTCATTGAGCCAGCAAATGAATTTATACATGAGATTTTTAGAGCAGCCTGGAAAGTATTGACTCCTGCAGCGACAAACATTTCACTTGCACTACACCGTCTAGGTCTTTTTCAGTAGTATTCTCATTGCATCATTATAAGCTACTCGAAGTCTCTGTAAGCTTGCTTTTTTGTAGTTTGACCACAGGTGTGCAGTATAAAGTGGTGTACAATATGCTCTGAACAGAGACATCTTCACACTAACTGAACACATACCAAACCTGCGTGAGAGAGTGTTTGCTTGTGGATACATCATGCGGCATTGCCTTTAAATATAATCATCATTTTTTATTTATTCAGTAATATAATGTCCAAGATATTTCACCTTATTACATACCTCAGGATTATAATCAGACAATTTAAAATCAGGAAATTTTAGATAATTGACCTCTTTGGTTCTGCAGATCATGACAACACTCTTACTAGCATTATATTTGATGTCATGCTCCACACCATACACAGAACATATATTAAGGAGCTGCTGGAGACTAGCGCTACAGGGACTAAGGATGACAAGATCATCCGCATTTTTAAATAATATGGTTCACCAAGGTATTACCAGTCACGCACCCAGTGTTACAGGCTTTCAACTGCTTGGACAACTCATCAGTGTATATTGTGGAGAACTGGAGATAGAATTCCCCCTTGTCTGACACCATTGCTAACCCCAAATGGGCTGGCAATGCTATTACCCCATTTCACTTGCATAGTCTGGTGGGCATAGCATTAAGCCAGAATTCTCACAATAGGGACCCCTCTTTGACACAATTTAACAAACAACTTTCTATGATTAACACAATCAAATGCTTTGGAAGCATCAATAAAACACATAAGAACTGATGATTTTGGCCTCTATATTTGTTAACAATTTCTTTTAAGGCATATATACATAAGTCAGTGCCCTGTTTAGCTTTAAAACCAAACTGGTTATCCTTTGAGTTGATAAACTCATGCACTCTATCCAGCAGGATTCTTTCTAGGACTTTTGACAGTATGCTGGCTAGAGCTGTAGGCCTGTAGTTAGCTAGGCTGCATACTTTACCAGCTTAAAGATAGTTGTTAATGACTGGCACTAACAGAACAGACAACATTGAGTCTGGTAACAAACCATGGATCATAAAGCCAGTAAGACACGCAGCAAGCAGAGGAGCTATCCTCAGACTGGCAAAATCAAAGTGTTCAGTAGTAATATGATCTAAAGGACAGGCTTAAATATAATTATTATGCTTCTGCCTGTGCCTTTTCAGTCACTGTTTTGAGTACATTGTTTGTATTGTAAACATTTGTTAATTGTTGGTGACTGAATAAAACTTAAACTAAACTAAACTAAACTAAAACCACTTCCCTTGTTAACAGACAGCTTGTTTATAGCTTGGTATACCTCATGTGACATGATCACCATTGAATCATCCCTCTCAATATTGCCCATCTTATAGAGATCACTTTGGACACAGATGAATACGGTATGATAATGCTGTCGCCATAACTCAGCAATATTGTCTGTACCAGAGATACCATCATCAGTGCATGGTAGAGATGTTTTCCAGTTGTTGAGAACTCTCACTTCTTTCCAAAAATTAGCAGCATTGTTCCCTAGCAGCTTCTTAGCCATGGAATCTGCCCTCGTGGCTTGCTCATTTTTACAAATGAAGCGAATAGCATACATGTATCTTGCATTAGTGAGCTTCACGTGTTCAAGTGCAGGCCCTTGTCTGGGTATACCTGCCATAGCCCGTGGTTTAAAGGCTTCACGGGCTTCTTCATGATACCCAACTACATACCTGTTCCAACCAGGCCTGATGTATGTGTCTTATTTTTATACTTGTAGTAGGGCTTACTGCCCTCATACAAAGCACTAACAATACCAACGTACATGCAGCAGAGATCCCTCCTATGCTTCATATTTACAATTAATGTCTCTGCACATAACTGCATCTCTAAGCAGATTTATATTAACCAAAGTTTCATCTGTATGGGCATGAGTACCGATTAAGTACAAAGCAACGAGTTTATCAGTTTTTCAAAGATTTTGTGCAGTACTTTTTATCAGGTGATAGTTATTATGAAACAACATGCATAATCCTTTAAATAGTACCTTTAAAAATACTTGTTTATTTTAATATTGTTAAAATCAGGTATTTTAAAACAGACTTGTAAAACTGTGCATTGCGTGGACCACTATGGTAGCCATCTGGCAATGTTCACAAGAACTCTGCTGCTAACAGCAATATTTGGGCCTTAAAGGTAAATCCCACCAAAACATGCAATTTCCCTTCAAGCTGTTTTTTGTTCGTTATTTGGGGTAAAAAAACCCAAAACAAAACATGATGAAACTGCTGGAATCTGATGTAATTTGTACATCAAGAGCTTAATAGTGGATTTCTGCGCGGGAGAAAAGGCGTATATGGTGAGGAGGGATTAAAAGAGTTTTTCATACATAAGAGGTTGGGTAATCCTATCAAAGATTGCCTTCATTTTTTAAAGTCTGTTTATTGGGTTTTGCCATTTTTTCAAACAACACAAACAATCAAGCATATGCATCCCCTCCCTATTTCCCTCCCCTCCATGGGAAAAAATTTAGTACTGGGAACAATCATATCAAAGACAGAATTTCGTTCAAAGTCATGCCATTACAGTAACAATAGGATTCTTGCAGTACATGTATGGACCCCTAAAGAAAAAGAAAAAAAGGGGGGGGCAACACTGTGTGTGCATGCATGTGTATGTATGCAGAATATTCTTTCTAACCTTCTGTGGCTTTAGCTATCCCCATTGTCTGGAGCAACTGTTAAGGTCTTTATATAGTCCAGAAAAGGTGACCATGTTTTTTCAAAGTTTCTCATTTAACCTTTCGGGGAAAATCTAATCTTCTCTAACTTGATGTAATATAACACATCTTTGTTCCATCTACTGTGGGTAGGTTGGTGATACATGTTTCCATTTCAAAAGTAATAAACATCGAGCTAAAACAGAGGTGAAAGACAATTCTATTAAGACACAGGAGAGTGTTAGTCCTAGAGAGAATGCCAAACAGGGCCGTAAGAGGACCAGGTGGAACGTCCACATCAGATATATCCCCAAAGGATTTAAAAATGTCTCTCCAGAATTCAAATAAGCGAGGTCAGGTCCACAGCATGTGAAGCAGGTCTGCAGGTGATTGTCCACAACAGTTACATGCATCACGTTTACCAGGAAATATCCTTGCTAGTCTAGCTTTAGTATAATGAACGCGATGTAAGATCTGACATTGTATAAGACTATGTCTAGCTCATATTGAGGCAGTGTGAACTAGCCCCAACACAGTGTCCCACGTCCCATCTGTCAGCTCCACACCCAAATCCTGCTCCCAAGCAACTTTAAGATGGTTAAGAGTCTCGGACTTAATGGAATCTATTTCAGTATGTATAATTGAAATTAGGCTCTTTACATTGGGATTCAAAGAGAGAATGGAATCAATTTCCGAATGAGTAGGATGGTTTGAAAATTCTGGAAATTGCTTTTGTAAGAAATGTATAACCTGGAAATACCGAAATAGATGAGATCTAGGCAAATTTAATCTTTCACACAGGTCTGGAAATGATGAGAAAGTCCCTTTGCTGTACAGATCTTCGACAGTTTTGATTCCCTTGTCAAACCAGGTTTGGAAGGTGAGATCAATACATGATGGTTTAAACAAGTGGTTACGACATATTGGGGAATGAGAGGATGGCCTGTTAAGACCAAAGTGCCTCCTGAATTGCGTCCAGATCTTTATAGTGTGCATAACTTTGGGCATAGAGCTGACAACAGAGACAATAGGTAAGCCTGGACACATGAAAGAATAAAGAGACTGCTGGGAAGAGGACATCTCCATTTGTGGTCAAAGAGGGGTGTTCTCTAGGTTGGGCCAGTAGAGAAGCTTCTGAATATTACATGCCAATAGTAATTAAGAAAATTTGGAGGGGCCATCCCACTTTTTGACTTAGGCCGTTGGAGATACGCTTTCTTAATGTGCCATGGTTTGTTTCCCCATAGAAAGGAGGATATAGTCTGGTCTAATTTTGTGAAGAAGCTTTTCCTAAAAAATACTGGGATATTTTGGAAGAGGTATAAGAATTTGGGTAGGAGAACCATTTTGATAAGGTTAATATGGCCAGCCAGCGAAAGGGGCAGAGTGGACCAATGGCTAAAATCTTCTCTTCAACGTTCTAATAAAGGTAGGAAATTTTCCTTGAAAATATGAGGGAATGATTTAGTGATAAAATGCCCAAATATTTAAACCCACTATCCCTCCATTTAAAAGGAAAGAGTGAATGAGGCATTCTTGTGGCAATTGGGTTTATAGGAAAAAGTTGGCTTTTCTGAAAATTCAGTTTATAGCCTCAAAATCTACCAAACTGCTCCAGTATAGACATAATAATAGGAATGGAAGGGGTTGGATTAGATATATACAAGAGTAAGTCATCCGTGTACAAGGACACAGGAATGGAAGAGGTTGGATTAGATATATACAAGAGTAAGTCATTCATGTACAAGGACACTTTGTGGGTGATCCCACCTCTCCTAATACCCTCAAACCCTGCTTCCCTACGAAGCCAAATAGCTAAGGGTTCAGTGGCAATCGCAAATAGCATTGGGGATAGAGGGCAACCTTATTTCGTGCCACGTTTGAGAAGAAAGAAAGGTGAGTGCACATTGGTGATAACTGAAGCTACAATGGCTGAATATAAAAGTTTAATTCACAAAATAAAATCTTTACTAAACCCAGTTTTTCCCAGAACAAAAAAAAGGTTAGTCCATTCTACCTTATCGAAGGCCTTTTCTGCATCCAACGAAAGGACGAATTCGGGGGATTTAGAGCTTCGTGTATGAATTATGTCAAGCAATCGCCTTGTGTTAAAGAGAATGCCTCCCCTGCATAAAGCCTGTTTTGTCAGTCGATATCAGGCATGGGACCACTTTTCGAAGACAGTTATAAAGCACTTTGGCTAAAATCTTTTGGTCCACATTCAGACGTGAGATTGGTCACCTGCTGCTACAAAGAAGTGGGTCCTCATCCTTCTTAAGCAACAAGGAAATAGAAACTTGATATAGTGTTTCTGGCAGCCTACCATTCAAAAATGATTCATTATACATGCTTTGTAATTCAGGGCAGATAAGATGGGAAAACGCTTTATAAAATTCCACTGTATAGCCATCAGGCCCAGGGGACTTGCCATTTTGCATGGATTTTATGGCTTCTTGGATCTCAAGAAGTGAATTTGGTCCACCGAAGCTGCCGGAAAACGTTTTATCTAGTACAGGGTAACATATATTGTCAAGAGGATTGTTGTGGTCCCAAATATCTGGGGGACATTAAGAAGAGTAAAGATCAGAATAGAAGTTTAGAGAAGTTTTGTTTATGTCTCTTGTGTCCAAAAGAACAATACCAGCGGATGATTTTATTTTAGTGATTCACCCAGAAGCTGCAGCTGAACGAGCTTGGTATGCAAGAAATTTACTCGCTTTGTCCCCTGACTCAAAAATATGTTGTCTAGATTTAAGCAGAAGTAATTCAGCCTTATTAGTTGATAACATATCAAGCTCAGTCTGGAGGTGAAGGCATCTATTATACAGAGCAGAGGTTGGAGCTGTTGCATACTGATTGTCTAATTGTAAAATTTCATCAGAGATCTCAGTTTGACTGCTTCTGACTTTTTGCCGTGTGAAATATAAGCGATTACTTGACCTTGTAGGCAGGCTTTAAATGCTTCCCACGCGGTGGACTGAGAGACATTGGGGGTTTTATTAATTTAAAAAATAATCCAATCTGAGAGGTAAGAAACTCCATAAAAGTATTATTGGATAGCATTGGGGGATTAAAGTACCACTGCCTTGAAGGAACATAGTTTCTAGAAAAGTTATCTCCATAGAGGTAGGGGCGTGGTCCGATATAACAATACTATGGTACTCGCATGACTTAACATTTGATAAAAGTCTATCATCCACAAGAAAAAAATCCATCTGTGAGTATGTCTGGTGTGGTTGGGAAAAGAATGAGTATGCTTTGGTTGATGGGAAGGTGAACCTCCAGGGGTCAGATAAGCCCAGTTGCTCAACGTGGGAGGCCATAACCTTAGCAGAGCCAGAAAGGACTGTGTGTTTAGTAGATGACCTATCAAGAGTAGTGTCTTGGACCATGTTAAAACCCCCCCTATATTTAAAAAACTTTTGTCAGGACCTGGTACCAGCCTTGACATGGACAGAACACTCAGCTCAGTGATTACGGTCAAGGTCAACAACAAGGATCCCCGTTTTAAATTCGCACCCGATCGAGAACTTCTAAAAAAGGCTAAGAAGGTGACCTGGGAATATAATAACACAAAAAGCTCGACCACAGCGACACAATCCACTTCAGCGTCCATGCAGCCCTCCTTATTATAGATCATGTAAGTAATTCAGCTTTATTACTCTGCTGCTTATTTACTTGGCCATTGTATGTTGTGCAGCACGAAGGACACCTTGCGGTCATATGCTGGCACTGCGCATTGTGGTTGTACTGTGTGTGTGCTCTTGTTTATGATGCAGTTTTCTCTGAATTACAGACCACTTTTGTTGTCTAGATGTAGTATATGTTAATAAAAAATAAACATAAATAAATACATAATAATTGTATTCTTCGTTTTTTGTTAATAAAACAAACAAACAAACAAACAATTGAATAAATAAACAATAATTGTATTCTTCATTTTTGACCGCCCTGTCCGTCCATCCAGCCGTCTGTCAACAAATCTCACGCATTGGAATTCTGCAAACTTGAGAGCTGTGTTATTTTATTTTCAGAACGTTCAAACTTTGGTGGATTATACAGATAGTAGTCAAACGTAACATTAGAGAAAATTCAAAATTTGATCAGTGTTGACTAACTCTTTAAATTTTGGCCTTTTCAAAATTTTTTGGTTTTTAACTACAATTACTGTGCCATGTAAGTACCCAAACATGTTCGACTGAACATTGTGGATGTGATTCACAAGTTGTTTCTTTTGTTCAAAACTAATCCAAGAACATTATTTTATAATGACAATGCTAAGGTGCTAAAAATGCCATTTCTGTTTCAAAATGGAGTGAACATAACATTACTGTATTACTCTACCTATACTATGCAATACAAATGTTCATGTGTTCCTGCATGGTTGCATATTGCCTTTTCGCTCACTCACTACTACCTATTTTCTGCTGCTTTTTTGTCATGTAGGAAGCGACTGGAGCAGCAGCAGAGGATGCTGGAAGAGGACAGGAAGAGGAGACAATTTGAGGAACAGAAACAGAAACTGAGGCTGCTCAGCAGTGTCAAACCGAAGGTAAGCCTTTCTCTTCTAGCCTACCCTGTTGTGCTCACTGCTGTTCAGACAGAGTCAGTAAGGTAATGAAACTGTCTGTGTAACCTCCTGGACTCTGCTGTTATCCTGTATAAAGACAGGGGAGAAGAGCCGTGATGACGCCTTGGAGGCTATCAAAGGAAACCTGGATGGTTTCAGCAGAGATGCCAAGATGCACCCCACTCCCTCCTCACAGGCTAAGAAACCAGGTACATATGTACATCCAAACCCTTTTACTTGGTTACCTGGTTACTACTTTTCCTGCATCTCAACTAGGACTCTACACAAGCTCGGTTGCCTGTAGCCTAGCTCCTGGCAATAAAAATGAGAAAGAAGGCAGTTGGTTGGAGCCACACAAGGCAAAGTTAGTATGTACTACACAGATTCCTATTCACATCCAGGATTCCTGTCCCTATTCAGTATCATCTTTCAATTTCCCTTTTCATCTGTTAAACTGCCATCGTTCTGATTATCCTCAAGTTCATGTAGTGTCTTGAATTTTTAATCGTCATCTGTGTTTAATAGAGGACCCTTCTGTGAAACCTTAACTATGTGCTTTCTGTCTTCTTAGTGCATTTTAGGAATTTTTTTTTTGTTCTGTGCAATTTAGAAAATTGTAGCAGTTCATGTCAGTTTGCTACAAGTAAATGTTTAATTGAATCATTATTTAGTTGTAGATGTTTTATAATAATTACTTATGTTTCAAATGTAAATATCAATTGTCAGTATCAATGATTATGCATTTTTTTCACATCATATATAACATTTGTCAAAATGTTTGAATTGAAAAAAGTGCTACATTTTCTGTAATTGCACTAAATAGCCTTTTCCTCTCACAATTCATCCTCCTTTGTGGTTTGTGTCATGGGTTGTGCCATCATCATTATTTCTCTATTTTTGCAGACTCATCGCCATCACACTCTGTCACCCCTCACTCTCCCCCCACTGCTTTCTCTGAAGACGATGATGAATTTAGTGACTTTATTCAGGGGCCAGTAGATGCCTCTGTCTCCTTTCCCTCCTCTTCCTCCACCTTCCAACTCTCCTCTCAGGCCCACGTCCAGCCTTCATCCCCCTCCCTAAGGGCAGGTCTAACCCCCTCATCCTCCTCCCCCTCGTCTACTTCCCCCCTCTCTCAGACACTTCCCGCCTCTGTGTCCATTCCCACTGCCACGCAAAACTCTGCTGTCAACTCCAGTTCCCAATCTGCATTTCAAGGTAACTGTTCTTTTGCTGTTTTTGTTTCGTTTTTCCTTCCCATCCTCCTCTATAATTCATAGCTGGTCAGTAACACTGCACATAAAGTTGGAGGACTATTCATCTTGTTTTTAACATTTAGTAGTCGTGCTACAGCTATCGGTGCAGAATGATTTACCGGTATCAGGATTTATGGTTGGTCTTGGCCCGCTTTGCTGTGTAAAAGCGTGCATGCGGTGCAGTAGATGGCCCTGTTGCCTAAGCCTTAAAAATGAATGCACTTTTATCTTAGCAAACAACAAAGGTGCATTATCCTGGATAAACCCCTCCACACAACACCCTTCAATGTGAGAAATTAAGAATGGCTTAAAGTTTGTGTTGCCAGATGTCTCTGTTAGTTTGAACCATCGCCATCAAGTCATCTTTTGATTCCGATAAGCCAGTTTGTTTTAGAACAGGTGGCATGTTACAGCAGTTACAGCAGTGGGATCTTTTGTGTGTGTGTGTGTGTGTGTGTGTGTGTGTGTGTGTGTGTGTGTGTGTGTGTGTGTGTGTGTGTGTGTGTGTGTGTGTGTGTGTGTGTGTGTGTGTGTGTGTGTGTGTGTGTGTGTTTGTGTGTGTGGTGCTCTGACAGACCCTTGGCCAATGGGTTATGACTGACAGTAATAACATACAGATCAACTTCTGCTGTTCCCTCAATTAAGAAACACTTGCTGGGAAGCCTCAAAGCTAGCCATCAAATGTCATCCTCAGCCCTTTAAGGTGTTCTGTGACCTACTTGTTTAACATCTGGAATAAGAAGATTAGACAGCCCCAAGATGGCAGCTCTTTGATGTTTTGCCTCTGACCTGAAAAGTGATATCATGCCACTTAATATGTGAATCATTCCGGGCTGAAATATAGCAGAAACTGAATTGTTCCCTATATAATGGGTGCTTAAGCAATTAGAGCTGGTTAATAGATGCTGACACTATACAAAACAGTAATACAGTGCAGGACTGACACACTAGTTGTGGCACAGGATCTAACAGTTCACCTCATATGTAGTGCAGACAAGGTGTGTTTTTGACAGCAGAGTAAATATTAATATGCCAGAAACGTAGAAGCAAGTTTCTATTGTTAAGGTAAGGTCAAATAACAGAAGAAAATGACACTGCTATGAATAATGTAAATAGGATATCAAGAAACTGTGGTCCTCATCTACTCCTCTAGGCCCATCCCTGGAAGAAAAACTATTCTCTTCATGTGATCTCACAGTTGATAAGAAGGCCCAGGTTAGCTTTAAGCCCCAAAAGTCTTTGGCTGAAATGTCACCGAGAGCCAGAGTTTCAGCCCAGTTTCAACCCAGCACCAAAGCACGGAACTGGGCTAAAGCCCCCGAGGACTTGAGTTCTGCCTTTGTCACAGAAACTCTGCCTGAGGCCCCGTTGCCAGCTCCTGCTGTCCCCTCATCAGCTGCTGACTCATCCCCTCAATCCAATGGTGACAGCGGTGAGAGAAGTGACTGTTTATTTGCCTTTCACAGCTTCTTCCTCTTTAGCTTTGCTGCTGTATTAACACGTCATTGGTGTAGGGCATGTGGTTGTGCTTTCCTTCTAATCCACAGAAAATGATTTTCCTCTTCCTAAGCTTGACAAAATAAATTAACAACCTTTATTTCAACTTAGTTTCTCTGACTCCTTTTGGGAATAATTGGATTGGATTTTTAACTTACTGTCAGTAGTGATGCATCATGCTTTCATGGTCTATGTGATGCTGAATGTTGTACCACTTGGTCAGTTTCCTCACCTCATGGCTTAGTATGGATTTGTGGTGATTGCAAGGTGTTCTGCCTGGTCTTTTTACAAATTTTCTATAAGCCAGGTCTTTTCTAGTTTTGTAATTCTGTTTCTTTGGGTCAAATCTCATTACAAGGCTCTGATGTTGGCCATCTCTGCTCAAAATATGGATATAGACTGTGTCTGTGAATGTCCTGGGGTAATACCTGCTGACTCAATAAACTGCCGTCTGTTCCCTTGCTGTGTAACACTCTCCCAGAGACTGACCTCTGGCGCTTGCTTACTGTTTGGATTTAACAGGGATGTGCATGGATTGGCCACTGCCACTGGGAACCAAATGTACTTCAAGCCTGATTCTGCATGCCACTCTTCTGTGCTCTCGAATGTTTGTTTCTATGTCCTCTATGTCATCCAGGGAAGTATGATGGTTCATCATGTAGAACGCAGATATTTGTACCAAGAGTCATTTAACTGCACACAATCCACCGCATCAGGCAGGCTCCTCTGTCTTGGGCAAAGTAACACCTTCAGTAAACATCTTTCTCATGTTAGGGGCTCAAGTCAAGCTATAGCACTGTTATTATCCCCATAGTTTTTGGTTTTCTTTTAAGAAATAGCTTAAGAGCTACCAAATAAATTATATACAGTGACTTCAGAAAAAATTCAGACCCCTTTACTTTTTGCACACTTGTTTTGTAGATTTAAAGTGTAACTTCTCCTCTAGCTCTGAGCCTAACTCCACCCATCCATCCATTATCGAAACCACTTATCCTGCTCTCAGGGTCGTGGGATGCCGGAGCCTATCCCAGCAGTCACTGGGCGGCAGGTGGGGAGACACCCTGGACAGGCCACCAGGCCATCACAGGGCCGATACACACACATTCATATCTAGGGACAATTTTAGTACGGCCGATTCACCTGACCTACATGTCTTCAGACAGTGGGAGGAAACTGGAGAACCTGGAGGAAACCCACGCAGACACGGGGAGAACTTGCAAACTCCACACAGAGGACGAACCCCAAGGTTGGACTACCCCCGGGCTTGAACCCAGGACCTTCTTGCTGTGAGGCGAACGCGCTAACCACTGTGCCACCGTGCCGCCTAACTCCACCCACCGCATGATTTTGAAAAATGCTAAAAAGTGGGCAAGGGGCTGAGAGGGGGGGCGGGGAACGGCTGACAGGGTGGGGGATGGCAGGAGCATGGGCACGAATATATAGTAGGAGTAGCTGGCAAGAGCCGCAAGAAGAGCCCGGCTCATGTTGCCGGCTCACTGCCGTACCCAGTCCCCTCCACCGGCCCATGAAGATGCCTCCACCGCCGCAACACAGATGTGAAGGGGCCCCTGCAAGACGATGGACAACAAGGAACTGGCTCCCACAGCCTCAGCACGAAGTCAGCCTGCCCAACCCAGTTGTCCAGTGGTGCCTCTACAGTTGTCAAACACGCATCTGAACCATTGTGACAAAATTGAAAATGATGAAATAAATAGAGAGAAATTCCAAACAGTTTATAGAAAATGTTGTGAAGGCGCAAGGTTAGCAAGTCATTTCCTGTGAAATGACTCAAAGGCCCGGGGGCTGGTTGAGGTGGGTCGCCCACCTCTGATTAGAGCACATTAGCATTCTTTTTTTTTATTTGTTTTTTATTTCATGACGTAGATAAGTCCCAACCGGTAGACTATGTCAATATTGGCCTTGCAAGGTTCAAGGCTGATTTAGAATAGTAGATTGTGTGTTGAGCCATTTTTAACCCATGAAATACCAGATTTTATAAATTTGATAAGCAATATCAATATTAACACCAGCATTGATGTTTTTCACCACTGTGCAGTCATATCATTGTTTATGGCTCAAAACACGTGCCTCATTAATTTTGAAATGGATAAAATTGCCATTTCTGCCCATAATGACAAAGTGAAAACATGTTTTAAGAAATTTTTGACAATTTATTAAAAATCAAAAACAGAAATCTCTCATTTATATAATTATTCCAACCCTTAATTCAGTACTTTTTAGAAGCCCTTTTGGCAGAAATTACAGCTTTGAGTCTCCTTGTGTAAGTCTCTACAAGCACCTGTATTTGGGCAGTTTATCCCATTCTTCCTTGCAGAGTCCCCTCTTAAACTCTTTCAGATTGCATGGGAAGCATCTGAACTGCCAACTTCAGGTCTCTCCAGAGATGTTCTATGGTGTCTAAGTCTGGGCCACTCAGAGACTTGTCCTGAATCCACTCCAGCGTTGTCATGGCTGTATACTTCGGGTCATTGCGATGCGTAAAGGTGAACCGTCACCCCAGTCTGAGGTCATATACACTCTGAAGTGGGTTTTCTTCAAGGACCCCTCTGTATTTGGCTGCATTCATTCTTCCTGTCGCTGAGAAGTGTCCCCATGCTTCACCGTAGGGATGGTATTAGCCAGGTGATGAGCAGTGCCTGGTGCCAGACATAGAGCTTGGAGCTCTGCCCAAAGAGTTTAATTTTTGCCTCATCAGACCAGAGAATCTGTTTTCTCATGCTCTGAGTCCTTAAAATGCCGTTTGGCAAACTCCAAGTGGGCTGTCATATGCCTTTCGTTCAAGAGTGGCTTCCGTCTAGCCACTCTACCATAAAGGCTTTATTGATGGAGTGCTGCTGAGATGGTCGTCCTTCCAGCAGGTTATCCCATCTCTTCATGGGATTTCTGAATCTGTCTTAGAGTGACCCTTGGGTTCTTGGTCACCTACCTGACCAAGGCCCTTCTTTTGCCAATTATTCCATTTGGCTGGACGGCCAACACAAGGAAGAGTCCTGGTGGTTCCAAACTTATTCCATTTCACAATTATTGAAGCCACTATGCTCCTGGAAACACTCAAAGCTTTAGAAATGGTTTCATACCCTTGTCCTGCTCTATGTCTCACCACAATTTCATCGTGGAGGTCTACAGAGAGTTCCTTGGACTTTCTGACTTGGCTTTTGGCCTGATATGCAGTATGAATTTGGGATGTTATATACACAAGTGTTTGCCTTTCTAAAGTATCTCCAATCAATTCAATTTGCCCCAGGTGGACTCCAATCAAGTTCTAGACACAGTGCGAGGATAATTAAAGCCAATGGATGCACCTGACCACAATTTGGAGTGACAGTTTGGAGTTTTTGATTTTTAATAGATTTGCAAAAATTTCTAAGAACATGTTTTCACTTTGTCACTATGGGTTATTGAGTGTAGATTGATGGGCAAAAATGGCAATTTTATCCATTTAAAATTAAATCTACAACACAGTGCGCAAAAAATGAAGGGGTTTGAATACTTGCTGAAGCCACTGTACTTAATATACAGCCATCAAGAAGGAAAAAAACCTTCTCTGTTGCAAAGAAAATTTAGGTCACTTTTTCAAGTGAGAGTATTGTTTATTTGTTTTATGAGGTAAATTTAAACTTTATGCATTCTTCTCCCAAAGGAACTACCAGAACATTTG
This sequence comes from Lampris incognitus, assembly GCF_029633865.1. NCBI lineage: Eukaryota > Metazoa > Chordata > Actinopteri > Lampriformes > Lampridae > Lampris > Lampris incognitus. The sequence continues at coordinate 16,439,035 of NC_079217.1, read as the reverse complement.
GTTATGGCTCAGAGACTGATTTATAGACATCTGAGGCACCAGGACTGAGTCAGTGCAGAGATGCATTAAATCTTCACCGAGTCTTCCAGTCAGCAGTTGAGAAAGCTATTCTAGTTTCAGAGTTCTATGAGTACCAGGAGGGTTCAGCTGCCAAGAGACTTGGAAAGTGCTACCGCAGGACAAAGCTTATGCCATAACAACTTACTCTTCATTTCTTTTCTGTGTATTTAAAAGCAGGTGTTGGTGTGTACCCTCAACAAGAGCACATCCAGCCAATGCTGCCTGGCTGGCTTTACAATGACAGCCTCATTCCAGGTAAAAGCTGGTATACATTCCTTTCAATATCTGACACTTGTATATTGTGGTAAAAGAAATGAAGCAACTATCTCTCTTTTTTGTTTTACATTTGCCCTGTAATTTAATACAATCAATCATCTGTTCTGTTCAATCAGTTTCCATTTCTCATGCCAGGTGTTTTTCTTTTTTCCAATTTTAGAGATGTTCAAAAAGGTCCTTGAGTTCACCATGACTCCGGCGGGGATAGACACGGCCAAGCTTTATCCCATCCTCATGTCATCAGGTCTTCCCAGGGAGGCGCTAGGGCAGATCTGGGCGTCAGCCAACCGCACAACACCCGGCATGCTAACCAAGGAGGAACTGTATACTGTACTCGCTCTTATTGGTGTGGCACAGGTAAATACCAATGTCAAACCAACTGATCTACTTAAAATTACCTCAGTAATCATACCCCATTGTGTTCACTAAGTATTGAACTCCATATGAAAATTAAATGGGGTGTAGAAATGTAGAACGGTGCTGTACCGCAGGCTTGTGGGAGGTGACGTAAACCCAGCTGAGTATGACTGAGTGCCCCTCAGCCCTCAGTTTGGCAGCAGGCCTCTTATCTCCCTCAGTCTGTGTCTGTCACCATCACCCCTGGGAGTATGCTAATTTGTAGGCAGCTCACGACAAACTTCATGCCAGTGTTTGCGCTGAGAATAATAAGATACCCTTTGTCATATAAATCCTAAAGAGTCTTAAAACACTAGTGCAGGAAGCTGCATCTTTTTGTGTTTAGATGGAAAAAAGTCTAAATCCTTCCTTGACATCTGTTATGATGGGCCATAGCATCATTCAACTGTATAAATTAGGACTACTGCATTTTTCCATGAGTACAGAATTGATGATTTGATTAGATAAAATGGGGCCTAAATAGTCCCTATGTCCTGATACCTTTGAATTATAACTGAAATCCAGTTGGCAGGAGAGCTGCTTTGCTTTGGCTGTCTGATGAGTTATTATGACATCAGAATCTGTGTTTCTATGTACCACTTCAACAAAAATAATATATAATAATTGATAACAGCAAGCAAGCAAAATTTTATTTATATAGCACTTTTAAAAACACAGTTACATAGCGCTTTACACTCCATACACAAAATATGAATAAATGGTACATAAAATAAATTGAATGAATATAAAAACATGGCATGAGGAGTAACAGACCAAGCTAAAAATAAAGCAGAAGTCAGTGGTGGGAATCTATAAAAAGGCTTGCCTGGAAAGATGGGACTTTAGAAGCCGCTTAAAGCAGTCCAAAGATTCAGCAAATCTAATGGATTGGGGGAGATTATTCCAGAGTCTAGGGGCTAAAACTGCAAAGGCGCGGTCAACGTTTGTTTTGCAGTTGGAGTGAGAAATGGATAAAAGACTGAGGTTGGAGGATCAGAGTGATTGGGAAGTGGAATGAGGAATGAGAAGATCAGAAATATAACTGGGGGCAAGCTCATGCAGTCCTTTAAATGTAATCAGAAAGATCTTATAGATTATTCTGAATTTTACGGGAAGCCAATGGAGGGATGCAAGAATAGGGGTAATATGGGACCTACAGCTAGTTCCAGTTAGTAGTCTAGCAGCTGCATTCTGAACCAACTGTAGACGATTTAAAGTAGCTTGGTTGAGGCCAGAGTAGAGGGAGTTACTGGTAAACTAGATGGGAGAAAATGAACGTGTGAATTAAATTTTCGATATCCTTAAAAGACTAAATATTTCGTAGCTGAAGAAAACAGGATTGGACAAGCTTAGTAACATGTTGATTGAAAGACATATTCTGGACAAAGATGATACCAAAATTTTTAGCAGTAGGTTTGATGTTTGAATAAAGTGGACCAATAAGTTGATCAACTGCAGTGGCAAAGTTCTCAAGACCAATTAAGAGAACTTCAGTTTAGATGGAGGAAATTAAGGGACATCCAGTCTTTGGTGGCAGCTAAGCAATCATGGAGGAAGGACGGTTGATTCAGGTTATTGGGTTTGGCAGAGAAATAGATCTGCGTATCATCGGCATAACAGTGGTATGACATGTCTTGAAAATGACTAAACAAATGACCCAGAGGAAGCATGTATAAAGAGCAGAGGATTGGCCCAAGGATATACCCCTGAGGGACTCCACACAGTAGGGGAGCTGACGAGGATACAAGATTGTTAATACAAACATTAAAATATCTATTTGTCAGATAAGAGCGAAACCAGTGTAACGTTGTACCAGAAATGCCAACCCAGTTCTCCAACCTATCAGGTAAGATGGCATGGTAGATGGTATCAAAGGCAGCAGTTAAATCTAGGAGAATAAGAATAGTGTGTTCACCTTTATCAGCATGCATGAGAATGTCATTGGACACTCTTAGTAATGCAGTCTCAGTATTATGCTTGTGACGAAAGCCGGATTTGGATGAGAAAGAAAGTTTGGAAATAGGTCTATAATTCTCTACCTTTGTCGGATCAGGGGAGGGGGTTTTTTTGAGGAGGGGCTGAACACAGTCAATTTTAAAGTAGTCAGGTACAGACCCAGATGTGAGTGAGCAGTTGAGGATAGAGAGCAGGCTGGCACCTAAGCCATGGAGGATGTATTTTAAAAATTTTGTTGGAACTATATCACAGGAACTGGAGGAGGGACACATGAGGTTTAGAGTTTTAACAAGGAACTGAAGAGATATGGGAGCAAATTCCGATATTAAAATCGGACGGCTGAAAGGGACGGGGGGGGGGTGTAAAATTGGGCCTTACACCATTGATCTTGTCAACAAAGAAAAACAAGACATTTTCACAGTCATTAGCAGAACAGACAGAAATGGTAGGAAGAAAGGGATTCACAAGCTGATTGATAGTACTAAACAGAAACCTAGGGTTCTGTTCATTACTCTCAAGTCAGAGAAGTTAGTAGCTCTCGAATTTTTAATAGTTTGATTCAATTCAGATAACTCCTTCATGTGGAGTTGATGAACTTCAAGAGCAGATTTTTTTCCATCTGCCTTCGGCCTTCCTATATTCCCTTCTTTTTTGGCCGATGTTTTCATTGATCCAAGGGGTTGTCATTTCATTTTTAACATGTGACTGCACATTGTTTGTAATGACAATAGATTGAATTAATAACGGGGACAGCCCTGTAAGTATATGGAGCTGAAAAATCAAGGGCAGATATACAGAAATCATTAAACCAACTAACTTGGTCATTAATGTTGGTGAAGAGAGGAGGGCAGCTAGCCAGACTGGAAAAACAACTACAAAACATGGCTGCTGACTGCTTATTAAAGATGTGAGAGTTAATTATGTTTCTTGGGTAGTGTAGTAGGTAGAAAAGACACATCAAATGTAATACATTTATGGTCAGAGACAAAATTGGTCTTATTCAGGAAATTAAGAGACATGTTCAGGGTGAAAACTAAATCAAGGGTGTGTCCACGGTTATGTGTGGGGCCAGTGACATACTGCACAAGGTTAAAAGATTTAGAAATGCTTAAGAAATCTATGACAAATGAGTTAAAAGGATTATCAATATGGATGTTAAAATCACCAACTATAATGGCCCTATCAAATTTAAGAAGAAGAGAGGACAGTAGCTCAGAGAATTCATTAAGAAAACCTGTAGATGAATGGGGAGGTTGTCGATAAATGATTATATAGCAAATTGGGTTGTCACACACAATTTTAAAAGTAAGACTTCAAAACTAATAAAAGAACCAGAAGTAAAAGTAACAGTGTAATGGTTCTTAAAGGTGTAATGGTTCTTAAAGGCAGCTACTATACCCCGACCACGACCTGTTAACCTGGGTGCATTCAGAAAATTATAGCTGGGTGGGCAGAGCTCCACTAGAGGGGTGCACTCCCCCAGTTTAAGCCAGGTCTCAGTAAGTAATAGACGGCATAGTACTCTGTCTTACAAATGTTTATGTCATCTCACAAATATTTTCTCCATTTCAGAGTGGCCTCCCAGCGTTGAATGTAGAAATCTTAAGTCAGTTCCCTTCTCCGCCAGTGCCCAACCTACCTGCCCTGGCTATAGCTATGGCCCCTGTCATAACTCAGCACCAGCAGCCAATAATGACACAGCCTCCAGTATCCTTGGCCATGTCCACACCAGCGCCACCAGTCATAGGCATGACGTCTGCTGCTCCCACTCAAGCACTCCCAAATACTGGTTTCATCACCAATTTCCCCCCTGTACAGGTAACATAACTTTGTCCTGCCTCTAATCTATACATCCAGTGGTGCTGGCAGCTGTAATCCTGTACGCTCTGTGTGTACATTTTTTTATGATTTTGTTCGTTTTTTTTGTTTTTTTTTTTAACATTCTATCTTGACAAATACATTTGAAGGCCAATGATTGGTGCTAACATCACTGGCTAATAGCGCATGGTGCATACAGATTCCTGTACGCACAGTGGTACAGGATTATGGCTGCCGGCACCACTGTATACATCATATATCTTCTCATTTGTCACTAAGTCTTAATATTTTTAGGGGACCAAAGCTGATGATGACGATTTCCAGGACTTCCAGGAGGCTCCAAAGGCAGGAGCAGGAGATCAGGCTTTCACTGATTTCCAGGGGGAGTCGGGGGGGAACTTCCCCACTACGACAGCACCTCTGGCCCAGAGCAGGTATGGAATTAGACTAAGAGAGGTATTCATTGATGGATGCTTATATTAATAAGAAAATTCATTGTCATATTCCTGAATATTTTTTGTACCTCTTTGCATTCCCAGCAAATTAACATTAGTTCAGAATAATATTTTAGTATTATCAAGAGTTTTGGAAGAAGTGCCTAATAATTAATACAGAACAGTTACTTATAATCAAGTCACTCATCATATTGGGGTATCTTGCATTGTGTGTCGTTGGAACCATAAAATCGAACAAATCAAAGTCTCGTAAGAGCTTGTAATAACCTCCACTGCATAAAAGTGACTTGAGGTCAACTCTTAAAGAGACCATATCATGCTCATCTCAGCTCTATATTTTTTATTCTGGGGCTCCACTAGAGTAGCTTTGCACAGTTAAAAAAAAAAAATCCTTATTTAACTTATACTGGCCCTTTATGCAAGCTCTCAGTTCATCCTCTGTCTGAAACAAGCTGCTTTAACTCGTTTTAACTGTCTAGTTAAGGCCCCCCTCCCTAAAAGTCCACTGTTTTCTTCTGATTGGCCAACTTCCGGAAGCCTGCTGAGGGGTAGCACTCAGTCTGTGTGGGCACCGCCTCATCCTCTTGCCGGTGTTGAGGGCGGCCCAAACTAGCCGCTAGCAGGGATTATGGAAATGTGTTACATAGTGACACAGATAAGTAACGGCAGAAAACGCTGGACTATAAACGAGCCATTTCAGGCTGTGTTTTCTGTCGGAGAAAATAATTCCCTTCGGCGTGGACTTTGGGCTTTGTTACTCTGCAGACATTTTACATGCACCTCACAGCTATAAAACACTAAAGGAAAGGGGAAAAAAACAAAAAGCAATGATATGGCTTCTTTAATAAATTCATTTAGGTGGACAGCAGAGAAGCTCGTTTGCTAATATTACTTTCAAGCTTGTGTGGAGAGCTGTCATTTCTAAGTGAGCGTGAGCCGAAATGCAGTTATCTCTTAGCAAGGCACAGAAAATGCAGAATGTATCTCACATCTGAGCAGCACAGTGTTTTACAATTCCTTCCTCTATCCCTGCCAAAAAAAAACAATACACCGAGTGTTTCAGCAGTTAATCAAGAATTCCATAAAGTCCAAGATCACTTTCTAATAAAAAGTAAGACGAAGAAGCTCTTATGTTTTCAGAGAGTATTGGCAGGTACCATCTATACTCAGTTGTTTGGCAGAGGAGAGGTTTTGAAAAAGGGGACGTTTGCTGAAAAGTGAGCTCCCCAGTAGCTTCCAGGGCTTTGATTCCTGTTTCTTACAATCGCTGCTTTCATTATAAACCTCTGGGATATACACTGATGAGCCAAAACATTATGACCACTCACAGGTGAACCGAATAATGCTGATCATCTCCAAACAAGGGCACTTGTCAAAATCTGGGTAGATTAGATGGCATGCAAACAATCATTTCTTGTAGTCAACATGTTGGAGAAATGGGCAGGAGTTAAGAACTGAGTGACTTTGACAAGGGCCAAGTTGTTATGGCCAGACGACTGGGTCAGAGCATCTCTGAAAAGGCAAAGCTTGTGGAGTGTGCCTGATCAGCAGTGGTGAGTACCTACCGACAGTGGTCTGAGGAGAGACAAACCACAAACCAGCGACAGGGTGTTGGGCACCCAAGGCTTATTGATGCACAAAGGCTGTCCTGTCAGGTCCGAACCGACAGGTTTACTGTGGCACAAGTCATGGAAAATTTTAATGATGTTTACGGGGAAGAATTTGTCACAACACAATGCATTGCACCCTGCTGCGTATAGGGCTGCGTAGGCACAGACCAGTCAGAGTGCCCATGATTACCCCTGTCCATGGTCAAAAGCACCTTCAATGGGCATGCAAGCGTGGACTTTGGAACAGGTTGCCTGGTCCGATGAGTCCAATTTTCTTTTAGCTCATGTGGATGTTCGTGTACTTGTGTGCCTTTTACCCATGGAAGTGATGGCACCAGGATGCATTGTGGGAAGATGACAAGGCGGTGGAGGGAGTGTGATTCTCTGGGCAATGATCTGCTGGGAAACGCTGGCTCCAGCCATTCATGTGGGTGTCCATTTGACACGTGCAACCTACCTAAACAACGTTGCAGACCAGGTACACCTTTTCATGGTAAGGATAATGTGCCCTGCCACATTGCACACATTTTTCAGGAATGGTTTGAGGAATATGATGAAATGTTCAAGGTGTTGCTCTGGCCTTCAAATTCTCTGGATTTCAATCTGATTGAGCCTCTGTGGGATGTGCCGGACTGACAAGTCCGATCCATGGTACCTCCACCTCGCAACTTACAGGACTTTAAGGATCTGCTGCTAATTATTTGGTGCCAGATACCACTGGACACCTTCAGAGGTCTTGTAGAGTTCATGCCTTGATGGGTTGGTGCTGTTTTGGCAGCACACAGAGGACCAACAGTATATTAGAACTGCCAGCACCACAGATGAACACACGTGATGGCGGCGCGCTGGACACAGCAGCTACTGTGGCCCCCTGTTCAGTGCTATGTTTTCTTTGTTATTTATATGTTAGTTTTAAGTTTATTTACAGGTGTAGGTCATGCGCTCTTTTTCAGCCATCAGGAACTTTTAAACCTCAGAACAGATTGCTCACTCCCCTCTACCATCACAGACAATTTCCCCCATCGATATTATCCGCTCACCGGTCTTGCATTGGAAACACTGTCCCCGTCAGCAACATAAACAGAAGAGGGGGAATTGAGGCAGGCTACATGCTAAGCTAAGTAGTGCTCCCTTCAAAGTTTTCCTCCCCAGCATCTTCATGGATAATGTCTAGGGCCCTACCAAATTCACGGTACATTTCGCTCAATTTCACGGACCTAGTTTCTCGAAAATCACAGATTTCACGGATTCTATAAGAAAAATGCGACATTTCACGGCAATGATTAAATTACACTTTTTATTCACACAGGGCCTTAATAGCCCAGCCTACTGTACACAGCATAACCGTACTAGTGGTTGAATGTAAGCATTGAGCATCCTGCGACGGTGCTTGGCTTCATGCTCTGTCTCTGCGATGAAAATACTTGTCCATGTTTTGACATGGCCCTCTCCGCGTCCACAGAGTTCGTCGGGATTGACAGACAGCGCCACGCTACTTTAGCAAGATGTGGTAGCCTAGATTCGGAGGATTTCCAAAAAGCTAGCACTGGTAAAGTTGTGTCCACCTCTTGTGCGATGTGTTTGTAGTTCGGCAATTCCAGCCTACAGTTTTTGTCAAATCCAGGAATGTCCGTGCTGAGTGAATTTAAATCCACCGTCAAAATAAGTATTTGTGCAGGGTCAAAAATGCGCACTGCTTTCAGGAATTCGGCCGCTGGTTGTTTAAATCTACTTTGCGTAATGTTCTCGTTTGACTCGTCTCCGTAGCAGTAATACTGCCTGATCTTTTGTATCATGCCAGAAAACAAGTGACGAGCACTGGCATTTAAATCTGCACACTCGGAGTGAATTTCATTCGCCTGTGCTTCTGCCCAAAAGAGCAAATCCATGACCCTGTTGTACGCCTTGTGAATTAATACATGTCGAGATTCAAACCAAGTGATCAAGTCCATTAGCTTAGTGGCATTTTTGGAAATGAATTTGACCTCCTCATTCAGGTGAGGATCGTGTAAAAGATTTAACAGTTCGGTCAATGCCTGTGTTCGGGGTGTCAGTGCGAGCTCCTGTTCCACAAAATCTGCGTGAAACTCCAGATGAGCTGCGTGATACTGTACAGCCCGAAACCACGAGTTCCATCTCGTAATCACTGGTTCAGGTGGAAGGGCAATTTTCCCCACCGTTTCCCCTGACTTCTCTGCAATGCTTTCCCGATAGTGTAGTTTGCGACTGGGACAATGCTTAAACACTTTTTTGACGTAGCTCACTAACTTATCTACTCTAGGAAACTCAGCTCTCCACAACTCACTCACCAGAGAAATAATGTGGGCATTGCAAGTGATATGCACCGAGATGGCATGAGACCCTGGAGAACAGATTTGTATGACTTCGTCATGTAGGTTGCATTGTCACTAATGAAAGCAGATACTTTGTTAAAGTCTGCACCATATTTTGTGAGGGTTTTAATTATGGCTTGTGAAACAGTGGTATAGTTTACAGCATCCAAGTAAGCACAGTCGGCCAGCACTGCTGTTAGAGTTCCAGTCTCAACATCTTCGGCCTTGTCCGACATGAAATCGAAAATAACATGCAAAACATAATTGTCCTGCTCGTCGGTGGACTCATCCGAAATAATTGAAAACGATTCACATGAATTTATGATAGATTTTACCTCTTCAAATTGTGAGTCAAACAGCTTAGGAAGGTAGTCTTGTCGGAGCTTATTTGCACTGGGTAAACCGCCCGCATTTCTCACATTACGTTGAAGGTAGTCCCTCAGTTTCGGGTGATCAAGCTTCTCCAGCGGTATGTTAGCACTAGCAAACGCCTCAACAAGCTCCATGGTCGCCAAATGTCGAGACTCAGTGCTCTCGGTTGTTTTCTTAAACATCGATGAAATTGTTTTTGCTTCTTGTTGGTTCCACCTTGTGGTTCTTTTTCGGCAGCCCTCTTTTTGTTGAGACGAGTTTCACTTTCCAAGTGACGCTGAATCGTTGCTCGTCGACTGTGATCTAAGGAGATATTACAACTCGTACAAAATAATTTCCCGCCATCAGCGTGTAAAATATGTTTTCCAAACTCAATTACTCTGTCGTCTGCAGTCGTGTTTTTTGAGGTTTTAGATTTCGACATCTTCAATACGTTAGGGCCTAAGCTAACATGCTGACGACAGCTAACTCAAACTATGCTAGTAACAAAAATGATCATTGCGACCACCCCGGATGCTCATTTAACGAATCAAAGTCTTAGACACGTGAATGCTTTTATTCGCGCATCCAAAATGTCAATCATGTCAGCACAGTATTTCCTCAAACTAGTTGCGCACTTAAATTCTGCATTTCACTGCATTTCACGGCAAATGGTCAATTACACGGGAAGAGGCTGATTTCACGGTCCGTGACGCGATTTTCACGGCCGTGAATTTGGTAGGGCCCTAATAATGTCCAATCGTTAGCTAACAAAATAGATGAAGTAAGACTCAGGCTATCCTCTCAGAAAAGACTGGAGAACTGCTGTCTGCTGATGTTTACGGAGACTTGGCTCAACAGCAACATGGCCGACTTGGCAGTCGAGATAGTGGGCCGCACAGTCTTCCATGCCAACAGAACAGCGGACTCCAGCAAGATCCGCGGAGGAGGTTTGAGTATTTATGTCAATAACTCTTGGTGCAACAATATAAAGGTCGTTGAAAGGCATTGCTCTGCTGATTTCGAGCTCCTTATGATTCAGTGCAGGCCTTTTTACCTGCCTAGGGAGCTAACGGCCATTACCATCGCTGCTGTATACATCCCCCACATGCTAGTGGTAAGGTAGCACTTAAGCAGCTACAATGTGCCATCAGCAGACAACAGACCAAACACCTGGACAAAGCCTTTGTCATAGGTGGTGATTTTAATCAGGCTAACCTCAGGGCTGTATCGCCCAAATTCCATCAACATGCCTCCTGTCCCACTAGGGGACAAAAACCCTGGACCATCTCTATACAAACATTAAGGACTCATACAAAACTACGCCCTGCCCCCACCTCAGGCAGTCTGACCTCCTCTGCCTGTTCCTGGTCCCAGCCTACAAACCCCTCATAAAACGGATCAAGCCAGCAGTAAAGACAATCACAGTCTGGCCAGAACGAGCAGTCTTTGAACTCCAGGACTGTTTTGACAACACAGACTGGAGTGTTTTTGCACATTCAGCCACCCATGGCTCCCATATAGACATTAATGAACAGACATCTGCCGTGCTGTCCTACATTAACCTTTGCTCTTGAGAGTGTCACACAAAAAAAAAATCAATCCGCACCTTTCCAAACCAGAAACCCTGGATGACCAGTAAGGTCTGGCAGCTGCTGAAAGCCCAGGATGCAGTGTTCAAGTCAGGTAACTGCAAGGCCCACAGCGCAGCCAGATCTAACCTCAAAAAGGGCGTCAGAACAGTCAAACACAACTATTCCTATGAATAGTGGACCACATTCACAATAATTCCGATCCCCGGCGAATGTGGCAAGGTATTCAGTCTATCACAGACTACAACTCACCTCCTCACCTAGGTCATCTGTCAGGATGCCCCTATAGGGTTTCGGTTGCGCATGTTTGTTTAAAGCATGGGGCGCAACTCCACATGCAGTTCTGTGGTTCTCCGCTAACTGGAGATTTTGTGCCTTTCCATTGTCAAGATGCATTGATCATCTGCAAAGCCACGATTCCCCCGGTCCATAACATCAGTCTATCGATGAATGCGCCTAGAATTGCTGCTACCCATAGGAATAGCAGGATTTATTATCAAGGTTTACTCCTCTAGATCTGCAGTGTTCTGCTCTGTTGTCTCCTGACAACGTTAACAGGATTACCGCGAGGAGGGTGTGACTCTTCACCATGCACGGATGGTCAATCATCATGAAGGGGCTATATTTTAGGCTTCACATGATGCTGGGGTGTATGGAGACCAGTCTAGGATGCCACAAAAGGCCGTCTAGGAAAGGTACTACTCCTATACTTAACCCACAGACTACAAAAGCTCCAATAATGGTCCCACTGCCCATTATGCCTCCATGCCAGACAAGCTAAATCATTTCTAGGCCCGCTTCGACAAGGACAGTAGTGACCCAGCCACAAAAATCCCCAGCCATCCAGAAAACCAGGTGCTCACTCTATCGACCGCAGAGGTCAGAGAATCACCGCACAGAGTGAACACACGGAAGGCCGCCGAACCGGTGGCATACCGGGTCGGGTCCACCAGGAATGCTCCAACCAGCTGGCTTAGTTCTTCACAACTATATTTAACCCCTCACTGTCCCAATCCATAATCCCCGCATGCTTTAAGACAGTGTTTCTCAACCGGGGGTCTGCGGACCCTAGTGGTCCGTGGTGTAATTGCAAGGGGTCCATGAAAATAAAATATCTTTAAAAAAAAGATCCTTTGACATTTATAGAAATAGGATTATTTTACTCAAATGTGACTGAGACCTTTATCTACCTAAACTATAAAGGGTAACAGGACTTTTTTCTCTAATTACATCTGTTTCACAAGTGTAATTTATTGTATTTTAATAAGAGATCTCGCTCCCGTTTGCATTGTTAAAAGTTACTGCATAAAAATTCTGTTGTTACATATATCTGAAAGTTACTGAATACATATTCTGTTTTGTTACATATATCTGAAAGTTACTTCATAAGAATTCTGTTTTGTTAACTATATCTAAGTTACAACTGAAAGCTCTTATTTTTGCCCCAAAGAGTGAATAAATGCTATAATGCAATTTAAAATGCAGTTTCTACTGTTTCTATCAAATTGTAACCCCCCACCCCCAAGATCAGGTGGAGGGGTCCTCAGGGTAGATCAAAAATACGCAGGGGGTCCAGGACCCCAAAAAGGTTGAGAACCACTGCTTTAAGACCACCGTCTATCATTCCTGTCCCCAAGAAATCAACACCCACATGTCTGAATGACTGCCAACCTATAGCACTCACCCCCATTGCCATGAAGTGCTTTGAGAGACTGGTTCTGGCTCACATCAAAAACACTGCCCCCCCCCCCCACATCAGTTCGCCTGCCATCCCTAAAGGTCTACGGAGGAGGCCATTGCCACTGCCCTGCACTATACTCTGACCCACCTTGAACTTAACAACACATACATCCGGATGCTGTTCATAGATTACAGCTCTGCCTTCAACACTATCATTCCCGCCAAACTAACCACCAAACTCCTCTCCCTTGGCCTCAATCCCTCCCTCTGTAACTGGACCCTGGACTTCCTGACCAACAGACCTCAGTCTGTTAGGTTAGATGACCACACTTCCTACACCCTGACCCTCAGCACAGGTGCCCCTTAAGGTTGTGTTCTGAGCCCCTCCTTTTCTCCCTCTTTACCCACGACTGCCTGCCAACTCACCCTTCAAATGTAATAGTTAAGTTTGCGGATGACACCACAGTCATTGGCCGTATCACCAACAATGATCAGACAGCCTACAGGGACGAGATTCAGCACCTCACATCATGGTGCACTACCAACAATCTTGTTCTCAATATGCAGAAGACGAAGGAGCTGATTGTGGACTTCAGAACGTCTAGAAGCTGCAGCCACTCTCCCATACACATCAGTGGGGTGGAAGTGGAGCGTGTGTCCAGCTTTAAATTCCATGGAGTCCGCAACAGCGAGGGACTTTCCTGGACATCAAAACACCCAGGCCCTTGTGAAAAAGGCCCAACAATGCTTGCATTTCCTGAGGAGGCTGAGGAGCGCCCATCTATCCCCCAAAATTCTCACCAACTTCTACCACTGCACCATAGAGAGCATCCTGACCAGCTGCATCTCAGTGTGGTACGGCAACTGCACATCAGTAGACCAGAAAGCTCTGCAGCGGGTCATCAAGGCGGCCCAGCATATCACCTGTACCCATCTCCCAGCCATAAAAGACATTTATCACAAATGCTGTCTTCGAAGGGGTCTCAGCATCAGCAGAGATCCCACCCACCCCAACCATGGACTGTTCTCCCTCCTGCGCTCTGGGAGGTGCTACAGGAGCATCAGAGCCTACACTACTAGGCTCAAAACAGCTTCTTTCCCCAAGCTGTTGCCCACCTGAACCTGGCTACCCACTGAATGTCTGTGGATATTTTTAAATATTTTTGTACTCGTGCTCTTTTTCAACTTATTTTTAGCTTTTGGTATTCATCTGTGTATATCTTATACTGTGTTTGCTGTGTTTGTCTGTGTCTGTCTTGCACTGTTTGGTGAAGCCGCAGCCCTTATTTCATTTTTAACATGTGTCTGCACATAGTTTTTAATGACAATAAATTGAATTGAATTAGGCAGGTGGTCATAATGTTTTGGCTCATTAGTGTATTGTTACAGTGCAGATTGTCAGCTTAGAATTGTAACGCATTTGTCATAGTTTATAGGTATGACAAACACACAGGACTAGCCAATTAATTAATCAGGATTATAATCAAACTTAACAACTTTAAGACTTTCCAAAGTAGAGTTTACGAAGTAATTTACAAGAAAAAAACAGTGATGTGGGAAGCATTTAGCAAAGGGAAAATAAAAGAATGAAGGATAGCAAAAGGGAAAGAAAAAAACCTAAAGAAAACATAATAAAAAAAGATATAAATGAGTTTTTAGGGGACGAATGACGATACTGACAATGCAAGGTTTGGCTCCTCATTTAGGCTGTTCCAAAACCAATCACCCTCAAGGCAGGACAGATCACCTTTAACCTTCTGAGGCATAAGTGGAATAACAAGAAAGGTTTGGTCAGAAGATCTCAGGTTGCTTGACATAAATTTAAGAGTTCTGTTATTCTAATGATTTAGAAATGATCATGCCTTGATCAAATCAGAAGGTCGATTAAAGTACCAAATTATGCTATGCCACAGGGAAAAGTAAGATCCAGCAATACTAAAACAACTACCAGTGTCGTGAGTTCAAACGTGTCATTGCACAATTTAGGTAATGCAGTTTCAGTGCTATTATGATCCTGGACAATCCTAATTAACAGTTCTTTTAAAAATAGCTTGTGAGTCAAAAAGAGTAGACGCCTTTTTCTTAAACTAAAAGGATAGTGTAAACTACTAATAAGACACGTTAGTCCCTAGCTAACGGGTCTGACCCTTTAGCCGAGCGGTTAGTGATGTCGCCTTGTGGTGCAATACACCCCGTATCGAATCTCGCACCGGGCAAAAAAATAACCGGTTACAATAGGTTCACTTTTTTTTTTTAAAAGACATAAGAACATTGTCAGGCGTCATTAGAATCATAGAGACAAAAACGTCACTGATTGATTCAGTATTAAAAACTTGACTCTTGGTTGAATCTTTTGCTGGGCTTCAACACAGCGCAATGGGGCAATTTTTGAAGTCTTAAAATCCATGTATATCTCCATCTGAAAACAGTAGCCTCACAGTCTCGTTACGTGAAAATATAATGAAGTAATGATGATCGTTTTCTAAATATTAAAGACTAATTGCCAGTCAACGAAGAGGTAATGTTTCAAAGCAAACAGAGGAATGAAAATGAGATCTTCCAGTAGTATCTCATAATTACTTTAGAATACTGGTGCCAGTTGTTATTACAAAATCTCATTATTTGATACATCCATTAAAACATTCTCCACATGTTTTATTTAATACTAATGTGTCTATTTTGTTTTGGCTCACTTTATTGGGGATCCCAATTAGGAGAACAAAAATACACTTATACCTGGGTCTCTGGGCATCACGTGGCACGGTGGCCCAGTGGTTAGCGCTGTCGCCTCACAGCAAGAAGTTCCTGGGTTCAAACACTGGGGTTTTACAACCTTGGGGATCAGCCCAGATCGTCCTCTGTGTGGAGTTTGCATGTTCTCCCCGTGTTTGTAGTGGGTGTTCTCCGGGTGCTCCGGTTTCCCCCACCATCAAAAAGACATGTATGTTAGGGTTAATATTCCTGTCTGTGCCCCTGACCGAGGTATGACAAGACGAACTGGACTTGGTCCCCGGGTGCTGCACAGCGGCTGCCCACTGTTCCTAGTGACACAGCTAGGATGGGTTAAATGCAGAGCATAATTTACCCACAGGGATTAATAAAGTATCTCAAAATTAAAAAAAAATCACCTTTTAAGTCACTGAATTGTTCGAGCCAAATGCATTTAAATCATAACTGAAAGACTCAGACTCTAAGTCTAAATGTTAACAAAATTCTACCACTGTCAAAATACTGAGAGTTCAGTGCTAGTGTTAAATCAGATCAGGCAACTTTTAGGGATTAAACAGAAAGGAGATGGTGGAAAACTCTGCTACTGACCTGTGTGTCCCTCTGCAGTGCACCTACCATGCTGACTCCTGTATCGGGATCCTCCTCCGCCTCGTCCTCTGATAAGTACGCAGTCTTCAAGCAGCTCTCTGTGGAGCAGCCTGTAGAGCCTACACCCACAGCCTCAGGTACCCTCCCCCGAACACCAACATGTACACACACACCTCACCCGACTGTACCCCAAAGTGACCCAAACTCTCAATCCTAGAAACACTTCTTGCTCGTTTCATGAAAAACTCTCACCAGGTGAATCCTGATGAAAGGATTACATACATTATATTAAAATTCATTAAATCTGCGCCAGTCGTATGGTGGAGATTATTATAAAAATATTAAACTTTATTTATATAGCACCTTTAAAAACAGAGTTTACAAAGTGCTTTGACAGACACAGCAAAAGCAAAATACTCAGAGAGCAATATAACTGCAGAAAGAAAGACAGTAAGGCCAAACAAAAGCAAGACAAAATTAAGGTAAAATCAAGATAAAGTTAAAACAGGAGGCCAAAAGACGCAAAAACACAGTAAAGAGAAAATAGGAGGGTGTTGAAAGATAAAGGTGGTAAAAGAGATAAAAAGGCAGTAAAAACAATAAAAGGAAATTTAAATATAAATAAATACAATTAAAAGCAATAAAAAGACACCACATAAAAGCAAGTCTATAAAAATAGGTTTAAGAAGTGATTTTAAAGAAGTCACTGATTCTGCAAATCTTACGTCCTCAGGCAGGTCGTTCCAGAACCGAGTGGCCCTGAAGGCAAAAGCCCAGTCACCTTTGGAAAGGCCAGAAGGGCCCTGCCTGAGGATCTAAGGCTGCGAACTGGGTCATATGGGGTCAACATTTCTAATATGTGGCTTGGGGCCAGGTCCAGACGTGCTTTAAAAGGGATCAGTAAAATCTTAAAATCAATTCTAAAACAAACAGGGAGCCAATGGAGAGAGGCCAGGATTGAGGTGATGTGATGTTATCTGTTGAGACCAGTGAGAAACCTAGCTGCTGCATTCTGAACTAGTTGGCAGTTAAAGGCTCTTCCAGCCTTAAGTTAACTGAGGCAGGGGGTATGCTTAAGACGGTATACCTCAGTTTCAGAAAGATCTTCCGAATTATTTATATGCTCAATGTTATGATTCCCCAGAAGACCTCTTTTTCTCTTCTCTATAGTAAACTGTAATCATTAGGAAAACATTTGCCTGCCTCTTTGTTGCATGCGTCTCACCCCTGGGTTTGTTTTGTTGCAGATTTGGGTGACAAATACAGTGTCTTCAGACAGCTTGAGCAACCTGCTGACAAGAAACCAGTTGGTAAGAAACTGTCTCTCCACCCTTACAGACACACTCACGTGCTCCTCCACAAACACATGTTACAAATACATTTTCCATTTCCTTTTCTATGTCGCTGCTCCATTTCAGCCTGATCTCCTTGGTCTCTCAGCCAAATGACAGGACATTTGGGCTCTGAGATGGTCCATTTCACTTAACAGATGGATAGAGGACAGGAAAGCCCTACAAGAGCAAAGTTATACCCATTCTAAAAAAAGAACCCATACCTTATTCTTAAACTGAGAAGCATAGTTGAGAAACAGGCAGATATGGTGTCATCTTACGCAGTCACTTTTCACAAGAAAAGCCTTTTTGTTTGGTTTCCAAACATTCAGTATTAATGAAGGTATATTTCCTGCCCCTGTTTCACTAGAGCAGTTTCCGACGGGAACAGCTCTTGCAACTCTAGTAAGTCCTGTTTTGCAGTGACCTTTCCTTTGTGTGGCCAGGCTCCATCTCCTTAATGAGCCCATTAGTTTTCTCTCTTCCACCACCCAGCAGCAGTGGGAACAGGTTCACTACAGTTGTTTAGTAGCTGCTGCATCTTAAAATACATACTCTTTGATTCGTCAGTGTGGTTTTTGTAGAATTATGAGGTTTGAGACTGTCTGTTCCAAAATTGTAGCAATGCTGGAAATTGGAAGTTTTTGTGGAGTGCAAGGATTGTTCTATGTGTAAAAATATCTTAAAAAGACATAAAACTTAAACTCATGGTCATTAAAACCATAATCTTAAAACAAGTGAAAGACTCCCAACAGGGGGATATAGTTCTTGAGTCAATTGTCATTATTTTCAAGCTAACTGAAAGAACTGCCTTATTCTGCTTTCTGTAGAGAAATTGACAGTTGTCTCAAACCCATTAGATGGATTTCCCTGTCATTTGAAAAAGAATAAGCTTTTAAGACTGAATCTGAGACCAAATTACTTGTTGAGAAGGACATTTTGTTTTGCACTCACTGGTGAAAAGAATGGCGTAATCATGTCGTGTCCCCCTTTGGGACTAACAGCTCATTGACCAGTGTGTGTGTTTGCATGCGTGTGTGCATGTGTGTTGACTACAGCTTTGTGCAGTGATTTGTTCCATTCTCTGGACACTCAGGCCCGGACAGCTCAGTTCAGCCTGCAGTTTTAAGTTTATGAGCATTCACAATGCCACTGAAGTGTAGCTAATCAATCCGTCTCTCTTGTAGAATTCTGAAATGAAAAATCCCAGCAGTGGCGAGTGGGGCTATTTTCTGTCATTCCAATGTCTGTTTTGTCTAGATGCAATGTTGAATTCTTTTTTGTTAATGGCTTTTATTCGTTCTGTGTGGTTCACAGGGGAAGGATTCGCCGATTTCAAGTCTGTCAGCACTGATGATGGCTTCACAGACTTTAAAACCGCCGACAGTGTCTCTCCACTAGAACCTTCAGACCAGGCCAAGATCTTTCAGCCTGCCTTTCCCTCTGCTTTTCCTTCCTCTCAGTCTCTACAGCCAGTCCCGCAACAACAGCAACAGCCAGCAGTCTCCTCTCTCTCTCAGCCTAAAAACTCTCTTAACATGGCAGACCTAGACCTTTTTTCTTCTATGGCTCCCTCTGCTCCCGCCCCTGCTGAGACAAAATCCAGCCCATTCCCCCCAGTGTCTGTGGCTCCTTCTCTAGTGCTGCCCCCAGGTGGAACCAAGCCCTCGGGGGGAGGGGCAGATGATTTTGGGGACTTTGCCCTATTTGGCGCCTCCTCCGAGGCTGCTCAAGGCCCCGTCATTGGAGGGGGTGTGGCAGCCCCTCAGGACGATTTTGCTGACTTCATGGCCTTTGGCAGCTCCAGTGTAGAGTCCAAAGCTGAGGGCAGAGTCATTGGTAGAGAGACAACCACACAACAGCGTCCTCAGCAGGGCTCGGACAAGTACGATGTGTTTAAACAGCTGTCCTTGGAGGGAGGCCTGGCATATGACGATACCAAGGAGAGCGGCGGTGGCTCCTTTTCCTCGCTCAAGAGTGACACAGATGACTTTGCTGATTTCCAATCCTCAAAGTTCTGCACAGCCCTCGGGGCTTCAGAAAAAAGCCTGGTGGACAAGGTGGCAGCATTCAAACAGGCCAAGGAGGACTCTGCCTCTGTCAAGTCCTTGGACCTCCCATCCATTGGGGGCAGCAGTGTGGGTAAGGACGACTCTGAGGACGCTCTGTCAGTGCAGCTGGACATGAAACTGTCGGACATGGGCGGAGACCTGAAGCATGTGATGTCGGACAGCTCTCTGGATCTGCCGGGCCTCTCAGCCCACCAGCCCCCCGCTGCAGGTGAGGAATTAGTACGTTTGCTGTGGTGAGGCCCCATCCAGTCAAAACACAACCAATCCCAAGGCCAGTGTTGGCCTCGATGTCCTCCTCAGTGATCAATTGTGCCCACTAAACCAGGTGTCAAAGGGCAAGTAATGAGGTCCAAATTACAAATGAATTGTGCTCAAACATATATTACACCATTGCACTCCATGGCACTTCACTATAGAACCATCATGTCTTTCTTTAAAGCGGCTATAGACAACTTTTTAACTTTCCCCCCTAGCGATTCCAAGTGTGTTTATTGTTTGCGCCAATGTTGCAAAGACAACTGGGTTACTTTCTGTTTATTAGCAGCCTGGCTACTGTCCAAAGCAAGAAAGAACCTTAAGAACCCCAGTTTGAACTAGAAACCCGATCTCAGTGCTATGATAAAGGCAGAGTAAAACATCTGGTAGTATTAATAAGTAGGCAGGTTGTGTTACTTAGTGATCCAGTAGAAAGAATGACAACTAAATGTCGATTTGGAACCCTCTAAAG
This sequence comes from Lampris incognitus, assembly GCF_029633865.1. Classification (NCBI taxonomy): domain Eukaryota; kingdom Metazoa; phylum Chordata; class Actinopteri; order Lampriformes; family Lampridae; genus Lampris; species Lampris incognitus. Next base: position 16,419,060 of record NC_079217.1, on the reverse strand, counting down.
TCCAGGGTGTTGTATCGAACATGACCTTATCACTCCTGTGCTTGCGTCCCTATGCTGGCTCCCTGTTATATTTCAAATTGATTTTAAGATTTTATTGCTCGCTTTTAAGGCCTTAAAAGGTCTTGCTCCTACATATATTTCTGATTTATTGACCTGGTATACGCACTCTCGACCATTAAGATCCACAGTTGGAGCCCTGCTGGTTATTCCCAGGTCTTGGTTTGTCACAAAGGGTGGTCAGGCTTTTGCTGTCAGAGCCCCCACACTGTGGAACTCTCTTCCTGTCAAACTAAGACTAATCAAGTCTCTAGCTTCAATCTCGTCTTAAAACTTTTCTTTTTGTGAAAGCTTTTACAAATGTTTGATATTTCTTTTTATTTATTTATAGTGTTTTTATTTTTACTCTTACTTATTTGGTCTTATTCTTATTTTTGCCTTGTCTGGTTTTATTTCTTTGTAAAGCACTTTGTAACATTGTTTTAGAAAAGTGCTATATAAATAAAATTATTATTATTTTTCCCCATTGAGATCTGTTCCACCCTAGCCAGTGTTCGATACAACACTGGGATGCTTGATTAACCTCAACCTAACCTTAACCTAACTTCAACCTAACTCTTAAGCTTAACCTAACGCTTACCTTAATCTAATCGTAACCGATAGCTAACCTGTTTCCATGCAAATGCTTTCGTCTGGCTAGGAGGAACCAGATCTCGACAGGGAAAACAGAGTTCGATACAACACTGGAGCTCACTCCATCGAGTGAATGCCAGTCCAACGTTCACTCTGGTTTTACCTCTATTTCTATCCCTCTCCCTCTTCACCTTCTTTGCCTCCTCCATTAACAGGGTTCTTTTTCTCTTGCTGGGTAGAGTTTTCAGTCACTTCGGTTGTTCCACTGTCCTCCATTTCCACTACTGGGGTATAGCTACCAGGGAAAACAAAAGCACTATCCTTTTCCTATTTTGGTTGCGCGATGGTTGATGCCTTCCTTTGTGCCATAAATTGAGCCTTCATTTTCCTGCAAGATGGTACCTGGTGGCAGACAAAATTTGGCTCCCTATAAGCCTGAAGGCGAGGTTTATAGGGAACCAGTCTAAATGCTGATGGTGTCGTCATTCTATAGCCATGACACTGTGCGATCAACATTTACTTCATTATGATATGTTAAAGCAAAAAAGTTGTCTATTGCCGCTTTTAACATTCCACAATTCATCTCTACATATTTATTAATTTGATTTTTCTATTTATTTATTTGTTCATTCATCCGTTTGTTCATCCATTTCTTCCCACCCTTTCCCTTCCTCCCCGCATGAGTCGTTGTTATCGTTATGAGTGACGCATGTGTTTGTGGATTTTATCGCAGACAGAAAAGACAAGTCCTTGCCCCTCCTGCCATTTATTCAGAAATAATTATTGGATCATGTAGATTTGATGGCAGGTCATAGTTTACTCAAGAGGTCCCAGTTACTGTCTGCTCAGTTCCAAAATGCAACTACCCTATCCCAACTCCCTCTCCGCAGTGTTGTCGTGTCTGTGCTGCCAAAACAGACATATTTCATTCCCCCAGAATACCTTTTGTCTCCATACCCCCTCCCCCCAGCTCTCAAATTGTGTGTGCTGTTTATGTGTTAAGTGATGCGCATAGAAAACGTTGAATACAGATGAATGCTTGAGCTTGGTGTGATGATGCGCCTTTTCAGGGGGAAAAATGCTGTTTATCCCAACCGCTGGCTTCACACACTGAGTGCTGCACAGACTCCATCTGAAAGCCGTTATTCACATTTTAAACTGTTGATATTTGGTTTGCACTGAATGTACAACAAACCAAATGGTTTTGGCAAGTTTAAAAATGGCTTGTTACCGAAACCTGGAACAAGTTCCTTCAAACTGAAGTGACATGAAAGTTCGACACAAAAAAGCTAATGGGTTAGGTGAACTGAACAATATAGTTGGAACTTTGGTGTATGTGGAGTGGTAGGCCAGTGTGTCTGAGGGAGTGTGTGTTTTTATATCTGCCTCATAGCTGTCTCTAGCTAGGTTTGACTTTCAGTGTTTTTTCAAAGTATCCCTGTGTTGTTATTATTATTGTTATTGTTATTATTATCGTCATCATCATCATCAGGTGGCCAAATGATTATAGAATATTTACTTTTCCAATTATGTCAGCCATTTTGTCCCCTACCTCACCTCAGTGAGAGGAGTTAAAGTTTACCTTAACCTCACTAAAGACTTAGCTAATGTTGGATTATTTGTTAAATGGGAGTGTCATTTCTGTGGTTCATATTAAGGCACCCGTCTATGTCAAAACACCTTCCTCTCCTCTCCAATTGCCATCATTTATCCACAAAGCATTTCGCCTTCCATATCACGTGTGATGAAATGGCATACATTTGAGGTCATTCCTTGTGCTCAGTGCAAGACATGCTGTTTTTCTTATCTTTTTTTTTCCAATGGTTTTGTCAAACACTCGAGCACCAGACTGCATGGGCAGCAGTTCAGTTGGCTTGAAGCTTTAAGTCTTTCAACATATCAGTTAATCCTCACTGAAAAATTGGGCACAGACACGTCACCCGACAAAGTGATGTTTGACTTTCTTGTTCACAAGGAATCAAATGTTAATGGCCCTGATGTCTTATTTCAGTTTCTGTGCAATAGAAAAGCTGTTGCTTATTAGTGAACTGAGAGAATAAGATGGCACGTTTTAATAACTGCAAAAACAGATAGGCTGCAATTGATACGACAAAGACGCTGCCCAGTCTAGCATTGACACATTCCGAGGATGCTTTCAGGCTACAGTTATCGCTGCTCCACCTTTTCCCTTCACAACTGTTTATTCGTTGTTCTTGTTCTGAGCTCTAGGACAAATTGTTTCAGAAAGTGTAGCAGGCCAATCTGTATGAACACCTCACCATGCTTACAGTATGTTACTGGACATTTAGTCTTATTAAAGAGACAGTATCTCTTTTGTAAGGTTCATTTTAAGTATACGGCACAAATAGAGTATTTTACCTGTGATGTATCATTGGCCAGCATGAATTACCATGTGTGAGTTTGGGATGGGCTCTCTGAAAACATACTGAACTTAATATTACCCTTCCTGCCTTGCATTTTGCAGCAGTGTGCCTGCTTTTTCAATTTGTGAAATTGACAAGAACATATTATAGGATGCCATTTTTCACCTAACAGTGTTGCAAGTTGTTTTTATCCAAGGGAAAATGTGTACTTACAGATTTGATAGTGTATTTTTATTACAGGAACTCTAATTTTGAGATAAGACAGACTCCCTGATTGTGTTTTGATCTGACAATTGTGTAATATGTTCATAAATTGTAGCTTATTTATTCAGATGAAATTTCTGTATAAATCATTTACGATAAGACTCAGAGGTAAACAGATTTATCTTGAGTACTACTAATGTACATTTGTTGAGGGGACGATACAAGTTTGTGCACATTAGTGTGCAATGCAAACAGTGACTGTAGCAAGTGGAAAAAGGATACTGTCTCTTTAAATCTATATCATATTTTAAGATTGGACCTTCTTAGATGTCAGGTGTAAGAATAGCCCTATTTTCTACTGTAACCCTTTGAGAGCTTGACCAAGATCACTTCATATGTTTACATTCAAAGAGCTGGTTGAAGTGATCTCTCCAAAATAACACAGTGAAAAAGGAAATGATTTGGGTCCAAATGATAACCATGTTTATTTGCATGGTGTATGACAGTATTTGAAATATATATGTATGCCTTTTCCGTAAAAGAAAGAGCATAAGGGTGCCGTTTTGGGCTGACGCCCATTAGTGTTTACCGCCCTGTTCAGAGAATATTGAGCACTCAGAGATACCAAGCAGTATGCTCTCTTTTTTTGGGGGGGGGGGGTGCTTAAGCAACCCTGCCCTATGGGATAGGTGATGGCTCCCCAAGTTGCTACAGACGTCATGGACCTATTATGTCCGATCAGTTATATTCCAGAGAATTTCTCAGGCCCTCAAAGGGTTAGTGCATCCTGCTTTGAGCTTGTCCTCTTGAATTATCCTTTCAAACTGTTTTTTCAAATGTTCTGTATTCAATTCTCTTCCAAAGCAGCCTGTTGCTTTACGTCCTAATAGTAAAACATACGGTGTGTCTTCTCCCCAGAATTACTAATTTAAGTCTGTGAATGTGCCTTCTCATTCTGGTTTCTGCTTCTATATTCTGGGATTATCTTTATTTGACCTTTTGCTGATTGTTTTTCTCCTCTTCTTCCCTGACTTTGCATGCCCTTGTATTCTAAATGACTGAACTTTAGTTTTTCAAGTGTTACGTTTGACAACTTTCATGTAATAATAGACCTCTTTCACAGTATTTTGTGATCTCTCTCTCTCTCTCTCCTCTCTTTCTATATCTCTGCTGGTGTTGTCGTAATAAAATATTGCTCTTGGTATTGCTGAAATGCGTACCGTCTCATTTCCTCCTTTTCTTACCCTGTGTGGCCAGATAGTAATTAAATAACACATGGCTAACTGCACTAGATCCTTGTCAATTTCACAAATTGCTTTTTGTGTCTGAGCAATCTGTCAAGCAACATGACGAGTAGGGCTCTTCTATTCCATCAATTTATTTTGGTGTTTGTTTAGGTTACCTGTGTGTGTGTGTGGGGGGGGGGTGCAAATTGGGAGGAATGAGAGGGGAAGAACGGGAGTATTGTGAGTGTACATTGATAAATGTGTACAACTTATGCAAGTATGTGAGTTACCATTAGCCCTAAAGTTAGAGTAGACCAAAACGTTTGAAGAAACAGACAATTGTTGAAGAAAAATAAATTCTCCTTTGTGGATGCTGCCTTGGCAGTGTGTCATACAATGAATCCCTCATGTTGCCATCAGTTTAGCAGATCAACTGCCATTATTGTTAGTGAGGCTGTTTGCCTCCAATGGGTACCTATTCTCATGCAGTAGAGCAGTCCACTACACTGTTTTGTGCCGGTACCCAATAAGATGCAGTTGGCAGGATCCTTCTTTCAGACCTCATCAAGCAGCAGAGAAATCGCAAAGACAAAGTATGTCTTTTCAAAGACAAATTATGTCTTTTCAAAGACATCGATTTGGAGAAGCAAGTGAATCGCACGTGCCTATGCATTCTAATAATCACTTGCCTGTAAGAGTATGAAACAGCTTACAATTACAAACTCATGAATATTTTCAAACTGGAAATAAGATCTCCATAGTGATTTGTAACACAATCTGTTGCTGGCGCAAGTTAGTCTTCGCAGTTTAAAGTCTTTTGTAGGAAATTGTTGGAGAATTGTGTGTATGTGTGTGGGGGGGGGGGTCGTTCCTGTCTATGCTCTAAAGTACTGAGTTTCTGATTGTTCCTTGTTGTTTAACATCGTAGACCACACAGCACAGGCCTGTGGGTGCCCTGCATTTAGCTCAACACAGACTGCCAGTAGAGTTTAGTTTCGTAGTCTTAGCTGTAGGTATGCTACCAAGTCGTCAAAATGAAACCTAACATCGCTTGAATGGTAGATATTTCACATGGTGATGTTTATATTGGACAGAAGCCATACTTCTTTGGCAAGGTTCATTACACCAAAACCTTTCATTCATTTCAGCACCTATGCTATTCCTAGGAACCACGGTATGTTTGTGTTGTCATTACAGAAGGAGACGACATGAAATTTGACCCCTTTGGAACATCATCCATCAGCAGCCTGGCTACCTATGATTGGTCAGACAGGGAGGAATGTCTGTCTGGTGAGGCCAGGAAGCCTCAGGGTCTGGAAGGGGCAGCCCTTTCCTCCTTGGCCCCTGCCCACAGGAAGGAGCTGTCCTTTGGGAGCAGCGAGAACATCACGAACACCTCCATAGCCAAGATCACCACTTCCTTCCCCACAGAGGATGGCTTGTCAGGAGGCCACAAGTTTGGAGCTTTCGCTGACTTTGGCTCTGGTGAGCAAGGTGGCGATGACGATGATGATTTTGGGGACTTTGCAAGTACTGTGTCAGAGAAGTCTGACTCTCCAGCTGCCGCGACTGAGGCAGGCAGTGAGGGGAACCAGGATGAAGCCTCTGATGAGTTTGGGGCCTTCCAGGGGGATAAGCCGAAGTTTGGCAAATCTGACTTCCTCAAGGCCAGCTCTCAGGCCAAGGTCAAGTCCAGTGAAGAGATGATCAAGAATGAACTTGCAACCTTTGATTTATCTGTTCAAGGTGAGTCACAACCTTCAAACGCATATCAAGTCTATTTTTTTTTAATCACTTTAGTCCTCCCACTCTGTCACTAGATGAGAAGGTTACACCAAAGGTGTGTTCAATCCCCATTTGTTAATTTTTGAAATTTCCAACTGACTTTAGCAGTCATTCGCCCCAGGCCGTAATGCATCATAGTATCACTGTATTTATCATTCATGTCTGACTGCAGAGCATCTGTGGTCCCCACTTGCAGCTATATTAGATCTGCGGTAAAGCCATCAGACATTAGATGGCAGTGTTGTGACTACATCCCTGTTCCAATGGCTGACTGGTGAGATGGATTAGCACTGGCCAGCAGATTCATAAAGAGAAATTAACCGTAACCACTTAGAGGCTGTTCATTTTTTTAAACACTATTTTCTGGTGTTATTTTTCACGTAGAATTTATTAGCATTTCATCCAATGTGATAAAAGCTCATTTGGCTCATAGAGTTTTCTCCATGTTTTGAATGTAATTTGTGTGAGTGAGAGGACTTCTACTCATTTTTCCTGCAAGTCGGGAAAGGTAATCTGATCAGTAAGGCTTCTGGATATGAGGTGGGGGGGTAGCCCTCTCATAGTGTGGTTAAGATGATGCATGCCTGTGGGGGGGCTAGCATGGGTAGTAGTTGTCTCTGTCCTGTCCGCGCGTACACACACACATACACACTAAGTCACTGCCAGCCTCAGTGGAATAGCTTGGGCTTAGTGTGCCTATGTGTGCCTGCATTTGTTGTGGTACCCTGCCAGGATTTTCTTCGTGTCTATGAGCCCCTATGAATAATTCATACCCGCAGTGCTGTGGCACTGTTTTGTACATAATTATTGTTTGTTGCAAATTGAGTATTTGTTAATGTCCTTGTCTGGGTGGTATTAGTCAAAGTGGTAGTGAAAATAAAAGCCTTCTGTTACTTGATGGTCAAGAAACAGGTGCTATATCTCATGTTAATCATCACTACGTTTTTGAAATGACTACTAAAAAGAAAAAAGAACTTGTTTGTGTGTGTATACATAAACTGTTTTCTCCAACATTTCTAATTTCTCTCCCCTGTCCTTTCTCTAGGCTCCCACAAGCGAAGTCACAGTCTGGGGGAGAAGGAGATTTGGCGTTCCCCCCCATCGCCTGCCCCAGAGCAGCCCTTCAGGGACCGCTCCAACACCCTAAATGAGAAGCCCGCTTTGCCTGTAATCAGGGACAAATACAAGGATCTGACTGGGGAGGTGGAGGTGAGGCCAGCTCAGCACTGCTCTGTTACAGCCATGCTGACTACACCACCTGTTGGCGCTGTCATTATCCACCAGATGCTCTGTACAGGGTATTTGGCACAGCACCAATGTGTCCTAATGGTTGTGGATTAGACAGGTTTACTTCTCCAAAATGGAAATGACTCTTCTCTTCCTGTTTTGCCTTTGCATTGATTTTAATAACTCCCTGTTGTGTTGTCTTAGGAGAGCGAGCGTTATGCGTACGAGTGGCAGAGGTGTCTGAAAAGTGCCCTGGAGGTGTGTTTATGTTCTCCTGTTTGTTACCTTATGCTGCTGTGTAGTGGTGGTTGGTTTTAAGTGCAACCAGTTGTTGTGATGTCTGTATATACTTTAGTACAAGGTGCATTGCACAAATGTTGAAAAGGTAATGAATCATACCAGAAGTATAATGATACATTAACTGTAACTGTTATGATTAACATTACTGTTAGTTGTAGTATTAATCATTAGTAAGGGTGTAATTAGCATAATAACAATCAGTTACTTAGGCCTGCCTTTGTCTATTCATCTTCAGGTCATCACCAAAGCCAATAATACCCTGAATGGTATCAGCAGCTCCTCTGTCTGCACTGAGGTCATCCAGTCTGCTCAAGGCATGGAGTATCTGCTGGGTGAGGACAAACAAACCTACGGGCTTATGGAAATGCTAGCTCATACATTCACCAAAAGCCATTATCAAAAGGTGTGCGCTGACACAGACTAAAAGCATGCACCGCTTGGTAAAGACTAGGCTTTTCTGAGCCTTTTAATTCACACATGTAGCCCTCTCCCAGAACCTCATATGCAGCCTTTCATCCACAAAATGCAGAGGCAGTGAAAGGAAAATATTGGATAAGTGAAAGATTGAATTAGTGGTGTTGGCTGTGGATGCCAGCCCACATGTGATGGCTTATCTCTTCCTGACCTGACAAGGTCCTGCACCCCTCAGTGTTTGTCTCCTTTTAATGAGCTGGTAGTGGCAAACATGTCACAGTGAGGGACTTATCTAGTGCGTTCTCTGTGCCGTCCTCCAAAACGAAGATAGAAAACGTCATGAAAGTGTATATATGTGTATGTGTGTGTGTGGGGGGGGGTTTCTTTGTGTGTCCGTGTGTGCGTGCATGCACACCTTTTTCTCTGGCAGGTGTGGTAGAGGTGTATCGTGTTACGAGGCGTGTCGAGCTGGGCATCAAGGCAACGGCTGTGTGCTCCGAGAAGCTGCAGCAGCTGTTGAAGGATATCAGCCGTGTGTGGAACAACCTCATGGGCTTCATGTCCCTGGCCAACCTAGCGGTAAGATGGCCGCACGTAAGCCAACACTCAAACATACACACGTGCTAGTGCACAGAATCATATACAGCTCAGATGGAACACACTCCTACAACCAAGAACACACAAATAGTTTTATGCCCCTAGTTGTCTCCCAAACTCCCTGCAGTATGATTCAAACATGTTTACATAATGGATGAAGATTAAACACTTGTGTACCCTACACATGTGCTAATCAGAGACTGGCATCATGCAGAAATGCCAATAAACTGGTGACCAATAAATATTTGAGTGAATTTTCCGTTGTCAGTTCGTATATTTAAATTGGTAAACCCATTCATTTTGTAGCTGTGGCCTTTTAATAGGGTAGTGTTCACATCAGCAGGAATGACAAGTGCCATCTAGATTTATTCAGTCATCCAGTCATCCATGTAACAGTGCATGAAAAACAAGCTGAGAGGAAATGGATGTTCCTTTAGTCTCAGAGCTAGCAAGTGGAGAAATATCACTTCTCAAGTACCAAAAGATAATACCAACATGGTGTTAAGACGATGGAGGGTGAAAGAAGAACACAGGGTGACAGAAAGAAAGAGTCTGAGTGTCTGAATCAGACATTAATTGAAACACTATGAGGAAGATATTTCCTTCACTTGTTTTAGCTGAAGAAGCAGTTGCTGGATGGATGACTTTTTATCCCGTAGAGTTGACGTAGAGGAAAAGTCGGTGATGCACATACGTACATATATAGATTGTTATTATAAGAAAAAATGTTGTCACCGCTTCTACAATGAGATTAACTACGTCTTTCCCTGCAGCAGAAAGTGATGTGTGTGTGTGTGTGTGTGTGTGTGTGTGTGTGTGTGTGTGTGTGTGTGTGTGTGTGTGTGTGTGTGTGTGTGTGTGTGTGTGTGTGTGTGTGTGTGTGTGTGTGTAGCCTGATGAAAGCTCCCTAGACTTCTCCTCCTGTATCCTGCGGCATGGCATCAAGAATGCCAAGGAGTTGGCTTGTGGGGTGTGCCTGCTCAATGTTGACTCCCGCAGCAAGGTTTGTGAATCACATGCGTACGCGGTGCTCTCACACACATAACGAATATTTCTTATTGGATTTTTTTTTCTCTTACAAAGATGTGTTTATCCACAGCCCATTGTAAATGACAATTTTTTTGACTTTGAAACATTTTGCAGAATAAAGAGGAGAGCACTATTGGACGTCTGTTTAAACGAGTATGAGACTTTCAACTGTCAACCCAATCTCGTTTCAATCTTTCCAACTGGGGGCCTTGGGGGTCTTTTCTTCACTTATAGACAGACACAGCAAGGGGGCCAAAGTGACAGGTTTCTCTTCTCTCCACTGCTCCTCTTTCACTGCCAAGAACGTGCTGTCACGTGACACACAGATGATGTTTCCATTTTCAGATATTCTGCATAATCGTTGTAGGTTGTCCTTGTTTGGACATTATACGTGGAAGGATGATGAAATAGCAAGGTTGATATGGCAACTGCAATGAATGAGACCACGGGCTGTTAAGAATGGAACGGAGAAAAAAAAGGGGGGGAACCTAAAAGAGGACAGACCAATTGGAGAATTGATGTGAGAGGAGCAGAGTTGTCACTTTGGCACTTGAGATTGCGCTGTGGCACTCTGGGGAGGTTTCTGCTGGGTGTGAGTAGTCTACAACTCCCCTCATTGAAAAGGGTTGCTTTCTTTGTTGGCTCCATCTGAAGGCAACCACTCACCTCACCATGTCTTGCTAACAGCAGTCCAGGGTCTTTACATTTGGATTCTCTTTCTGTCTCACAACTGTCCATTTCATCATTAAAATTGACTCAGGCACAATATGTGCAGCATTGCTGTATGTCAACCCCTTGCCTTTGGTGGCTATGAAGCTTATTGGAATGAGCCATTAACACCATTACTGGAGCCTGGGGTTGAGAGGGCTAAATTGTTTTTTTGATTGTTTCTTATGCACCTTATATTGTTCTGCCAGATTCAGGGACCATGGCAAATTATGGCTCACTGAGGCTCAGAGCAGATGTGCCTTACACATTAGTCATAAGCAGGTAGTACAGCTGTTAATAGATCTCTCTCTCTCTCTCCCTCTCTCTCTCTCTCTCTCTCTCTCTCTCTCTCTCTCTCTCTCTCTCTCTCTCTCTCTCTCTCTCTCTCTCTCTCTCTCTCGCCCCCCTTCTTTCTAATCCCACATCTCTCACTCTAGTGTGGACAGAGCCATGCTGCTGAATTGAATGCTTTTTTTTTTGGCTTTGGCCCTGTGGCATTAGATTAATAATCAATGTAATCAATGTCTTATTTACAATTTGGGCAGAGGCAAGTTGGTTGCAAAGCGCAAAAGCCAAGAGCAGAATAACAGCCCCTAAGAGCAGAATAATATCACAGAAGCCTTTCAGCAGACAGCACTGATAATAGTAATAGTATTGTCCTTCTTTTGAAGAGGCAGGGTCTTGTATTCTTTTTTCAATCCACGATCCTTGTGTGTGTGTGTGTGAGTGAGAGAGAGAGAGAGAGAGAGAGAGAGAGAGAGAGAGAGAGAGAGAGAGAGAGAGAGAGAGAGAGAGAGAGAGAGAGAGAGAGGTATGCAAGCTGCTGTGAACCATAGTCAAATTCCTCATGTGCATAGGCACACTTGGCCAATAAAGTTGATTCTGATGATAGAATGAGTTTTAAGATTTGTGTGGAGTGAAATGTGCTAAATGCAGCAAGTAGCATTGGCCGTCATTGCTATCTCTGATGTACTGAGGTGACGATGTCTGTCCTCTCCAATGAACCTAATCCCAAGGTGTTTGCCTGTTTTGGCTGTTGCACAGAATCACAATGCAGCAGAAAATAGTGTCGTCGTAACCTGTTAAATTTGGGAATATGATGATTAGTTCTGCAGCACACTGCCTTCACCATGGCACTCTTAACCTTAAAATGTTTCCAATATTTCTAATGTTCGTTGAATTTGAATTTGAGCTGTCCATAATACATGTTTACAGTGTCGCTCTCACAAAAGTTCTCACTCTCACAAAGTGTATGTTCATGCCAACAAATGAGCAACTAATACCTATTGTGTCTCATCCTGCATCCTTACGGTGTGGGGCAGGGATGGGCAAATGGCAGCAGCCAGATCTAATCATAGTTTGTGACTCAAAGATGTCAGTCATTTTATGTTACGTCGTTATGGATACTTTTGGGCCAATGATGCCGCAGTATCTCCGCTGAATGATAAATGCTAATGTGGCAATTACAAGGACTGCAAAGGATTTTTAGTTGAATAATTTAGCAGTTCCAACTGTTTATATGAAATGCTTGATTCTTAACTAACTTGAGGATTTATATTGATTGTTGAGGCTGTGTAATTTTGTCTTTAACTCGTGAAAAAGCACTGCTAACAGTAGTTTATTCAACCTAAACTTCATCAGTTCAGTCTCTGTAAAGGCCTGTTTCTTCCATAAATTGCTTGGATTCTGGAAATTGCTATCGCTTTGCCCATCACTGCCTGCATTAACAAAATATAGAGTGACAGGGTTCCTACACACATTTGGGAAATCTGGAAACAAGTGAATTCTATGATTTCCAGGTCTTGAAAGGTCTGAGACTTGCAAATATTGTTGGAAAAATTGAGGGAAAGGGTGCTTTTCCATGCAGATGGACAATAATCTTCCATTCACATTTGGTTGTGTACTGTCATTTCCTGTGATTTTTGCTGCTTTAAAGAAACTGTCTTAATTATAGACTGTAGTGGCCCAGTTGACGGTTAAATTGCTCTGCCATTTATCAGCATTTTCTCCACTGAACACGGACCCAAATCTTAAAATCAAGACAAGAAATTAAGGTCTTGAAAAAGGAAATGGAAGATGTGTAGGAGCCCTGTGGTGGTGGGGTTGGTATCTTGGTTTCTTTCATGTTTGGGCCCTTGAACATTCTGCAGGAATTCTTCTCTTGCCTCAGCAATTGAACTGTCTGTCGGCTTGTTCCTCATTCTCTGCACATTGCACAGTTTATTTGCTCCGGGCAATGCACAAATGTCCCAGAATATGCTGACACCTTTTGTGCTACTTACAGGCACTGGCTAAAGACAATGAGTGGAGGTTGAGGGTAATTATGCATAATTTATTTTTAACTATTTTGAAGCTAGGAGGAAAGTACAGGATGGCAGACTCTAACCTGTCTATTCATTAAAATTAGATCTTGTGTAATTAGGTAACGTCTTAGTGTCTTTGTTTAGTAAGAGAAGAGCCTAACCTTTAGCTACAACTGCAAAGACTGTGGTGAATTAGTAATGCTGACCTTTGTCTTATCTGGACAGCTGGCCAGGATTGATATTCACATTAAGGTTTCACTGTAGTTGGTCATGGCAAAAAGCCTTGTTGGCTGAGCTGGACCTGTTTGGCAGTGGTCCTTCATGCAAACACAGTAATTGTAAAAGTTGGGGTGTGGTCAGTGAGAAAATGAAAGAAAAAGATTATGTAGAGAGTGAAATAGAAAATAGAAGGGACCACAGTGCAAGGGGGAGTGCAACAGTTTGTCTTTGTATACTATCCTTTCATTCCGCATCCCTTTCATATCTCTCATATATATATATATATATATATATCAATATACTTACAGGGAAAAACGTTCTGATAAAAAGTTCGAGTAAATTCTTTATGAGACAGTACAAGCCTGTTTCATGCCATAAGCAATCATCAGCTGTCAATAAAGCTACTAAAGCTACAATTATTATATTATTGTATTATTATATAGTTAATATATACAAATATTATATGTGTGTGTGTGTGTGTGTATGTATATATATATATATATTATATATATGTAAAGATAGAATTAGGAACATTTTTTTAATACAAAGCGGTACAAGCCTTTTTCATGCATCACGCACTCGTCAGCTGCCAAGTTGGCTAAACAACTTGTTAGCTAAACAAGTTATATATTCATTCATTCATCTTCAACTGCTTCTCCGGGGCCGGGTCGCGGTGGCAGCAAGCTAAGTAGGGCACTCCAAACATCCCTCTCCCCAGCAACGCCTTCCAGCTCCTCCTGGGGGATCCCAAGGCATTCCCAGGCCAGGTTGGTCATGTAGTCTCTCCAGCGAGTTCTGGGTCTACCCCGGGGTCTCCTCCCAATTGGCCTAGCCTGGAAAACCTCCAAAGGAAGGCGCCCAGGAGGCATCCTAATCAGATGCCCGAACCACCTCAACTGACTCCTTTCGACTTGAAGGAGCAGCGGCTCTACTCCAAGCTCCCTCCGGATGTCCGAGTTACTCACCCTATCGCTAAGGCTGAGCCCAGACACCCTGCGGAGGAAACTCATTTCAGTCGCTTGTATCCACAATCTCACCCTTTCGATCACTACCCAAAGCTCATGACCATAGTTGAAACGAAGATTGACTGGTAAATTGAGAGCTTTGCCTTCTGGCTCAGCTCCCTCTTCACCACAACGGTCCGGTACAACGTCCGCATTACTGCTGATGCTGCACCAATCCGCCTGTCCATCTCCCGCTCCATCCTACTTCAGTTGGTCCAGAATTCAGCTGCCTGTATCAGTACCAGAACTCCTTCCATAGATCATATCACTCCTGTTCTTCAGCAACTCCACTGGCTCCCTGTTAAATACCGTATTGACTTCAAAATCCTGCTCCTCACCTTTAAGGCCCTTAATAACTTAGCTCCTTCATATCTTTCCGAACTCCATATCCACACGCCCTCCCGCACTCTCAGATCCTCTTCTGCTCTCCAACTCACTACACCATCGGCCTGCTTGACTACCATGGGGACTAGAGCCTTCAGTCATTCTGCCCCCCGCCTATAGAACTCTCTCCCACAAGAAATTTGCAACATTGACTCTCTCTCAACCTTCAAATCCCATCTCAAAACGTACAGTGCATCCGGAAAGTATTCACACCCCTTCACTTTCCCCACATTTTGTTATGTTACAGCCTTATTCCAAAATGTATTTAATTCCTTTTTTTTCTCATCAATCTACATACAATAATACCCTATAATGGCAAAGCGAAAAAGGTTTTGTAGAAATTTTTGCAAATTTATTAAAAATAAAAAACTGAAATATTGCATGTACATAAGTATTCACACCCTTTAAGCTTGTTTTATGGTCGTCCATGGTGATCACGTAATGGCCTCATAAGAACCACGCCGTTGCTTGGACGCCGTCATGAGACCGTGATGGTTCTGCGTGGGGTTTACGTGTCGAGATGCAATTCAATGCCACACCGGTAGAGGGCGCTGTGTTGTTTTTTTTTGTAAAGACTGACCGACCGACCGAGACTCTTCGATGAGGTGGTCCGGTGTTTGATATGCGGTCCCATCCAGGAGAGCATATGGTAAATTAGGGACTTTCTTGCCGCCTGCATCACCGCTGCTTGTCGCCATTGATTTTTTCACACGTGTGAACCGGTCCCTCAGATTCTTCCACTTCAGCTTGCATTCATCGACCGACAACCCGGTGTTCTAAGAGATCTGTTCCCACGAGTTGGTGGACATCTGATGGTCCTTATAATTTCTCGCGGACACCTCGTACAAGTTCGCGTGCTTGCGAACTTCCTCCGCCAGACGCTCTTCCAAGTTGTTCATTCTATACTCTGGATTCTATCGACTTGATAGCTGAATGAAAGAATGTGCTCCAAATGCAGAAGATAACTCTACACTGAATACAACTCAAACAATGTGCTACAAAACCAACCAGCTGACTCGAAGACGTTTAAAAATGGCGGTGTTTCTCGAGCAGAAACCAGAAAAGCGGCCTCCAGCGGATGTGGTTAGTGGACCAATCACAACCAATGCTGCTGCGCTCGGGCTACGTCGCCTCGACATGCGTCTAGGATTTCGGGGAGGCACATGTCAGGCCCTTGCGGTGGACGTAAGGGGGGGGGCGCAAGGACGTAATGGGTGAACGCTCGGGTATAAATTGCCACGACATAATAGTATAAATCCCGCATTACTCAGTACTTGGTTGAGGCACCCTTGGCAGCGATTACAGCCTCAAGTCTTCTTGGGTATGAAGCTACAAGCTTGGCACACCTATATTTGGGGTATTTCTCCCATTCTTCTCTGCAGATCCTCCCCAGCTCTGTAAGGTTAGATGGGGAGCGTCATTGCACAGCTATTTTCAGGTCTTTCCAGAGATGTTCAATGGGGTTCCAGTCTGGGCTCTGGCTGGGCCACTCAAGGACATTCACAGACTTGTCCCGAAGCCACTCCTTCGTTGTCTTGACTGTGTGCTTAAGGTTGTTGTCGTGTTGAAAGGTAAACCTTCGCCCCAGTCGGAGGTCCTGAGCACTCTGGAGCAGGTTTTCATCAAGGATCTCTCTACTTTGCTCCATTCATCTTTCCCTTGATCCTGACTAGTCTCCCAGTTCCTGCCGCTGAAAAACATCCCCACAGCATGATGCTGCCACCACCATGCCTCACTGTAGGGATGGTATTAGCAAGGTGATGAGAGGTGCCTGGTTTCCTCCAGCCGTGACGTTTGGCATTCAGGCCAAAGAGTTCAATCTTGGTTTCATCAGACCAGAGAATCTTGTTTCTCATGGTCTGAGAGTCCTTTAGGTACTTTCTGGCAAACTCCAAGCGGGCTGTCATGTGCCTTTTACTGAGCAGAGGCTTCCGTCTGGCCATTCTACCATAAAGGCCTGATTGGTGGAGTGCTGCAGAGATGGTTGTCCTTCTGGAAGGTTCTCCCATCTCCACAGAGGAATGCTGGAGCTCTGTCAGAGTGACCATCGGGTTCTTGGTCACCTCCCTGACCAAGGCTCTTCTCCCCCGATTACTCAGTTTGGCTGGGCGGCCAGCTCTAGGAAGAGTCCTGGTGGATCCAAACTTCTTCCATTTACGAATGATGGAGACCACTGTGCTCTTCGGGACCTTCAAAGCTGTAGAAATTTTTTTGTACCCTTCCCCAGATCTGTGCCTTGATACAATCCTGTCTCGGAGGTCCACAGACAATTCCTTTGACTTCATGGCTTGGTTTCTGCTCTGACATGCACTGTCAACAGTGGGACCTTATATAGACAGGTGTGTGCCTTTCCAAATCATGTCCAATCAATTGAATTTACTAGAGGTGGACCCAATGAAGATGTAGAAACATCTCAAGGATGATCAGTGGAAACAGGATGAACCTGAGCTCAATTTTGAGTGTCATAGCAAAGGGTGTGAATACTTATGTACATGGAATATTTCAGTTTTTTATTTTTAATAAATTAGCACAAATTTCTTCAAAACCTTTTTCACTTTGTCATTATGGGGTACTGTGTGTAGATTGATGAGGAAAAAAAAGGAATTTAATCCATTTTGGAATAAGGCTGTAACATAACAAAATGTGGGGAAAGTGAAGGGGTGTGAATACTTTCCGGATGCACTGTACCTTTTCATACTGGCATATTCAGTCTGATCCACGCTTCGCTGAGTTTTGTGCAGATGTTGATTTTATACTTAACTGTTGTATTAACTTTTATTGTGTACCCTGCTTTGTTTTGATTTTATGCTGTCTGATACAGTGCTGCTTGTTGTTTTGTTTTTTTTTGTTTTTTTTACTGTGTTCTTTAAGGTGTCCTTGAGTGCTCTGAAAGGCGCCCACAAATAAAATGTATTATTATTATTATTACCCTCACTGGTGAACAAGACCCCGAGATACTTGAACTCTTTCACTTGAGGCAACAGCTCATCCCCAACCCGGAGGGAGCAATCCACCATATTCCGGTAGAGAACCATGGCCTCAGACTTGGAGGTGCTGACTCTCATCCTGGCCGTTTCACACTCAGCTGCAAACCGCCCCAGTGCATGCTGGAGGTCGCGTTCTGATGAAGCCAACAAAACCACATCATCTGCGAAGAGCAGAGATGCAATTCTGAGGTTCCCAAAACAGACACACTCCTCACCTTGGCTGCGCCTTGAGATCCTGTCCATGAATATCACAAACAGAATCGAAGACAAGGGACAACCTTGGCGGAGTCCGACACCCACTGAAAACGTGTTTGACTTTGTGCAGAGGATGCGGACACAGCTCTCACTTTGATTATACAAGGACCGGATGGTTATATATAGACAATAATATATATATTAAGATATTCTTAATATTCCGCTCCTCTTTTGTTGAGCACTTTTATCAACACCATTGACGGTTTCCGAAAAAAAGCACTATATATATAAAACTTTGTTAAAATAAACACTCAACGGTAGGGAAGGTGCTCAATAAATAAGGAGCAAAATAATCCAGTGAGTCAAGTAAATTCTTGACTTGAAAGAATTTACTTGACTCACTGGATTTTATATATATATATGTACATACATACATAATCCAGTGAGTCAAGTAAATTCTTTGAGACAGTACAAGCCTATGTCATCCCATACACAATCATCAGCTGCCCTTCTGAGTTTCACTCATATATTGACTCATGAGCCGATTCAGCTTAGCGGCTATGATGCCTGACAGGATCTTCCATGTTGTGGAAAGGCAGGTTATCGGCTGGTAATTTGAAGTTGTTGTACCCTTGTGGGGATCCATCATGATCAGTATTGTTCTCCCCTGTGTTAGCCAGTCAGGGTGAGACCCTAATGTTAGCAGCTAGTTCATCTGTGTCGCCAGGCGTTCATGGAGTGCCATTAGCTTTTTCAACCAGTAGGCATGATCCATGTCAGGGCCTAGTGCAGTCCAGCTCTTCATGTTTGAGACTCGTCATAGGATGTTGGCCACTGTGATGATGACTGGTTTTGTTCTGGTATATTGCTGCAGTCTGCTGTTAGGTCCACCAGCCACTGGGCATTGGTGTTGTCTGATGCCTCCTTTTCCGATATATCCTTCCAGTAACGCTCCGTCTCTGCTCTGGGTAGGTCTGATGTTGTTCCCTTGTTACTCTGCTGCTGGGAGTACACTTTGGATGGTTCTTTGAGGAACAGGCCATTTACTCTTTTGGCTTCTGCTTCTTTAGTGTATCTCTTCAGCCTGGCAGCCAGAGCTTTGAGTCTTTGTTTGGCAGCTTCCAGGGCCTCACTTATGGACAGCTTGCTGTACTTCCTCAACCAGGGCCCGTTTTCATCACACCTTTCTGCACCTCTGTTAACTGGCAAATATCTCTCCATGCTGCTTTGATCTTGGCTTCCAGCTTTCTCTTCTGTGGAGGGTACTGTTGGTGACCTGTGTTCTTAATCCTGTACCCAAGTATCTCCAGGATTATGGTTGCAGTGGCATATACAAGCTCATTGGTCTCTGTTATGGTGGCAGTCAAAATATTGCATAAGGCTGTTTTCACATCCGCAAGCAGGCTTTGTGATGGTACTTTGTCACTGAGTCGTGGAAGCCGAGCCTGGGGATTGACTGTCTTTAGTCTGGCCATGATTCTCATTTGAACCTCAATAGTTTCAGCTGTCATGGCTGGTAGGATTGTTTCAACTGGTTAGAATCTTTCCTCATGTATCTCCTGCCTACTGAGTGGCCATTCAGGGTACTGAATTTTATAGTCATCGTGTTGGAGCCTCTCCATCTCAAGTTGTGACAATAGTTCCTTCTATTGATGTTCCAGCACTGAGCCACTTGCTGCTTCTGAGTCAGTGTGGAAGTAAATCTCCTACCGGTCCACAGTTCCCACATATGCTGCATATAGCCCCTCTCCTGGAGTCTGCTGTTAAAGTTGCATTCCATCAGTTCCAGGTTCTCGGTCCTTGTCCATGAATGTCTTGTTCCAGTAGCTTATTTCTCATCAGGTTGTTGTGGTTCCCCAACACCTGGTGCGGATCTTGTTAACCCGGGTGACGTCCGAGCCATGGTATAACTCTATCGTGTTACTCTCACTCGTGTCTAATGTAGTTGGCTTGTATAGCATTAGGAGTCTAAGCCACAGACTCTTACTTGAGACTCATCTGTTTGAACCCCTGATCTCCAGTGGAAAAGCCAGCGTTCTTACCTACTGAGCTACCCAGCTGCTATATATATATATATATATATATATATATATTGTTTCTCCCCCACCCATGAACCAGTGGTCTAAAGCAGTGGTTCTCAACCTTTTTGGGGTCCTGGACCCCCTGCGTATTTTTGATCTACCCTGAGGACCCCTCCACCTGATCTTGGGAGAGGGGGGTTGCAATTTGATAGAAACAGTAGAAACTGCATTTTAAATTGCATTATAGCATTTATTCACTCTTTGGGGCAAAAATAAGAGCTTTCAGTTGTAACTTAGATATATTTAACAAAACAGAATTCTTATGAAGTAACTTTCAGATATATGTAACAAAACAGAATATGTATTCAGTAACTTTCAGATACATGTAACAACAGAATTTTTATGCAGTAACTTTTAACAATGCAAACGGGAGCGAGATCTCTTATTAAAATACAATAAATTACACTTGTGAAACAGATGTAATTAGAGAAAAAAGTCCTGTTACCCTTTATAGTTTAGGTAGATAAAGGTCTCAGTCACATTTGAGTAAAATAATCCTATTTCTATAAATGTCCTAGGATCTTTTTTTTAAAGATATTTTATTTTCATGGACTCCTTGCAATTACACCACGGACCACTAGGGGTCCGCGGACCCCCGGTTGAGAAACACTGGTCTAAAGTGCAGGTTTTGACACAAAGTAGGATGAGGCACAAAAGCGCTAAGAAAGAATTGACTACGGCTGTGAAATCTGAGTTCTGTGAGAGTGGCATAGGGAAAATTAGTCTCCCACTTTGCACAAGAAAGCCCTTCGACTATGAGCGCATTTTGGGGCAGACAGCATCCATGCAGGCTGAGACGTATTTGATTTAATGGTGTGTTTCTGGGTTTCTGCGTGCAGTTGTTGCTTTATGCATATGTCTCCCTCTCCTTCTGTGTGGGAGGCTATGATTCACCACACATGACTCATTTTGCTTTCCAGCTTTATCTCCAGTATTTCTACAGGGAAGCAAACTCTTAAACTGCATAACACACACATTTGCGTCTCCTTATCGCAAATGCAGTGTGCCACAGCTGGGCTGGTAGAAAAATGCAAGCTCACATCACAGCACTCTGCTGGGGAGGTCAGATTTACCGAGTTAATCTTTTCTCTTCTCTAATTCCTTCAGGTGTTGGTGAGAGGACTTTTTAGGTTTTTATAATAGGCTAAAGGAAATGTGTCAAACCAAAAGTATAGTCTTATTGCTTTATACAGAATGGTGATCCTAGTACAGATCCTTCCCTTAGGAGGTTAGACTGACGTGGTTGCAGAGATGTACCCTTCTTTCTTTGTTGTTAGTGCTGTTTAGCAGAAGAAGTAGCAGTTTAAGGTGCTCAGGTATATCTGTTCATGCGTGGCTACTACTACTACTACTACTACTTTCGGCTGCTCCCGTTAGGGGTTGCCACAGCGGATCATCCGTTTCCATTTCTTCCTGTCTTCTGCGTCTTCCTCTGTCACACCAGCCACCTGCATGTCTTCCCTCACCACATCCATAAACCTCCTCTTTGGCCTTCCTCTTCTCTCCTCTTCCCTGGCAGCTCCATATTCAGCATCCTTCTCCCAATATACTCAGCATCTCTCCTCCACACATGTCCAAGCCATCTCAATCTTGCCTCTCTTGCTTTGTCTCCAAACCATCCAACCTGAGCGGTCCCTCTAATATAATCGTTCCTAATCCTGTCCTTCTTCGTTACTCCCAGTGAAAATCTTAGCATCTTCAACTCTGCCACCTCCAGCTCCACCTCCTGTCTTTTCGTCAGTGCCACTGTCTCCAAACCATATAACATAGCTGGTCTCACAACCATCTTGTAAACCTTCCCTTTAACTCTTGCTGGTACCCTTCTGTCGCAAATCACTCCTGACACACTTCTCCATCCACTCCAACCTGCCTGCACTCTCTTTTTCACCTCTCTACTGCACTCCCCGTTACTTTGGACAGTTGACCCCAAGTATTTAAACTCAAATGCCTTTGTCACCTCCACTCCTTGCATCCTGACCATTCCACTGTCCTCTCTCTCATTCACGCATAGGTATTCCGTCTTGCTCCTACTGACTTTCATTCCTCTTCTCTCCAGTTTATACCTACACCTCTCCAGGCTCTCCTCAACCTGCACCCTACTCTCGCTACAGATCACAATGTCATCCGCGAACATCATCGTCCATGGAGACTCCTGCCTGATCTTGTCCGTCAACCTGTCCATCACCATTGCAAACAAGAAAGGGCTCAGAGCCGATCCTTGATGTAATCCAACCTCCACCTTGAACCCATCTGTCATTCCAACCGCACACCTCACCATTGTCACACTTCCCTCATACGTATCCTGCACCACTCCTACATACTTCTCTGCAACTCCTGACTTCCTCATACAATACCATTCCTCCTCTCTCGGCACTTCGTCATAAGCTTTCTCTAAATCTACAAAGACACAATGCAACTCTTTCTGGCCTTCTCTATACTTCTCAATCAACATTCTGAAAGCAAACATTGCATCTGTGGTGCTCTTTCGTGGCATGAACCCATACTGCTGCTCGCTGATCATCACCTCTCCTCTTAACCTAGCTTCTATTACTCTTTCCCAAATCTTCATGCTGTGGCTGATCAACTTTATACCTCTGTAGTTGTTACAGTTCTGCACATCGCCCTTGTTCTTGAAAATCGGTACCAGTATGCTTCTTCTCCACTCCTCAGGCATCCTCTCACTTTCCAGGATTGTGTTAAACAATCTAGTTAAAAACTCCACTGCCATCTCTCCTAAACGTCTCCATGCCTCCACACGTATGTCATCAGGACCAACTGCCTTTCCACTCTTCATCCTCTTCATAGCTGCCCTCACTTCCTCCTTGCTAATCTGCTGAACTTCCTGATTCACTATCCCTACATCATCCAACCTTCTCTCTCTCTCATTTTCTTCATTCATCAGCCCCTCAAAGTATTCCTTCCACCTTCTTAGCACACTCTCCTCGCTTGTCAGCACATTTCCATCTCTATCTTTGATCGCCCTAACTTGCTGCACATCCTTTGCAGCTTGGTCCCTCTGTCTAGCCAATCGTTACAAGTCCTTTTCTCCTTCCTTAGTGTCTAATCTGTCATACAACTCACCATACGCCTTTTCCTTTGCCTTTGCCACCTCTCTCTTTGCTTTACGCTGCATCTCCTTGTACTCCTGTCTACTTTCTTCATCTCTCTTACTATCCCACTTCTTCTTTGCCAACCTTTTCCTCTGTATATTTTGCTGTACTTTCTCATTCCACCACCAAGTCTCCTTGTCTTCCTTCCTCTGTCCTGATGACACACCAAGTACCTTCCTAGCTGTCTCCCTCACTATTTCTGCAGTGGTTGTCCAGCCATCTGGCAACTCTTCACTACCACCCAGTGCCTGTCTTAACTCCTGCCTGAACTCCACACAACAGTCTTCCTTCTTCAACTTCCACCATTTGATCTTCGGCTGTGTCTTCACTCGCTTCCTCTTCTTGGTCTCCAAAGTCATCCTACAGACCACCATCCGATGCTGCCTAGCTACGTTCTCCCCTGTCACCACCTTGCAGTCTCCAA
Organism: Lampris incognitus; assembly: GCF_029633865.1. Classification (NCBI taxonomy): domain Eukaryota; kingdom Metazoa; phylum Chordata; class Actinopteri; order Lampriformes; family Lampridae; genus Lampris; species Lampris incognitus. Next base: position 16,395,849 of record NC_079217.1, on the reverse strand, counting down.
TCCCTTTTAGATGGCACCTTCTACATAAGATATAGTCCACCTGTGTGCACTTTCCTGTGTTCCTCCCTCTTCTTGAAATATGTATTCACCACAGCCATTTCCATCCTTTTCGCAAAATCGACCACCATCTCTCCTTCCACATTTCTCTTCTTGACTCCATACCTTCCCATCACCTCCTCATCACCTCTGTTCCCTTCACCAACATATCCATGGAAGTCCGCTCCAATCACCACTCTCTCCTCCTTGGGTACCCTCTCCACCATGTCGTCCAACTCACTCCAGAATTCTTCTTTTTCATCCATCTCACACCCAACTTGCGGGGCATATGCGCTGATAACATTCAGCAATAAACCTTCAATTTCCAGCTTCATACTCATCACTCTGTCTGACACTCTGTTCACCTCCAGCACGCTCTTGACATACTCTTCCTTCAGAATTACCCCTACCCCATTACTCCTCCCATTCACACCATGGTAGAAGAGTTTGAACCCACCTCCGATACTCCTGGCCTTACTCCCCTTCCACCTGGTCTCTTGCACACACAGTATGCCTACCTTTCTTCTTTCCATCATGTCAGCCAGCTCTCTCCCTTTACCAGTCATAGTGCCAACATTCAAAGTTCCAACTCTCACCTCCACATGCCTACCCTTCCTCCTCTCTAGCTGCCTCTGGACATGCTTTCCCCCTCTCCTTCTCCTTCGCCCAACAGTAGCATAGTTTCCACCGACACCCTGCTGGTTAACAGTACCGGTGGCGGTCGTTGGTAACCCAGGCCTCGACCGATCCGGTATGTAAGTCTTATTTATGATCCACATATTTGATTTGGCAAAGATTTTACGCCGGATGCCCTTCCTGACGCAACCCTCCCCATTTGTCCGGGCTTGGGACCGGCACTAAGGATGCACTGGCTTGTGCATCCTCAGTGGCTGTTCATGCGTGGCATGAAGGCATAATAATGGAAACACTGACTTGTCCTACACCTTTTTCCCACGGCAAATTAATACTGCACACAAGGTAGCTCTGCACTCATGCGGTTATCGTTCTTTGCAGTAATAAGCAGCTCCTATCTTTAAAATTGAGCTTCTTAAACTATATCGAGAAACAACCTAGCCTAAACTTTGCTTAAGAAAATGACATCTGATCAGAAGCAGGCCTGTGGTATAACCCATTTGCATTTTCTGACCAACTCTCAAAAAAACCCTTTTAGGTTCAGATCTGATGAATAAAATACTGGCAAATGACCAATATGACTGTCATGCTTTTCAAAGCTACACGGGCAGGTTTTCAGGCTGTGTTGTAGCTGTATCACCTCTATAGACTGACATATAAACTTTGATGCATCTCTAAATTTCAATTTAGTATATTCAGTAGGTGCAATTTATCGTTCATGCCTTACATTGTAAGAGGTTTTAGTCTTGATTTTTTTTTCTCTCTCAAAGGAGACAGTCTCACTCATGGGCTTTGTAAGCACAGTGAGGAGCATATAAATAAAGAGTGAATTATGTTCTGTTATGTGGCTTTAAGTTAAAATCTGAACTGTGTTCAAAATGACCAATTGTGCTTTTACTCCTATATTTGACACCAAAGAAAGCAAATGCATCAAGGGGTGTCTTACAGCTAGTGACCATCTGTTAAGGTAGTATGAATATGAATGAATAGCCAGGAAGAGAACCCCATCCTATCACGGTGCCACCCGAGCCCTTGTGTGTGTTAATAGGGACATGATGGTGTTTCCTTTTTGTTTCTTTTCCCTATATACCTGCCTTTTTCTTCCTCTGTACCTGCCTCTTTTTTTCTTCTTCTTTTTTTTTTTTACCCAAATGGGGTGTCAAGTGCCAGAATGGGTCCCCTTAATGTTTCAACCCATCTCGTGATTTGCTTCAACAGGCTTTTAACTCGGAGACGGACAACTTCAAGCTGCTTTACGGGGGCCACCAGTACCATGCCAGCTGTGCAAATTTCTGGATTAACTGTGTGGAGCCTAAACCCCCAGGCCTCATACTGCCCGACCTGCTCTGAGTTTCGGCCGCTGCTGCCATGGCAACGGGCACTTACGGCAGTTAGCATCAGATAGGGCGCGTCGGCGTTCAGCCAGCTGCCTCACGCTGCATGGACTCTCACCTTGGGCAGAGAGCAAGAACATTGAAGGACCTTAAGAGACACTGGAGCCCCTCCCCCTATTTATTTGACCCCATTATCTTCTCCTCAGTCAAACACAGAAGCGGACTCAACTGTTTGGGACTGAGGCCGTGTGCTCGGTGACTACGGGCGGTCTGTTCAAATTCAAGGTATTTTACAAAGCCTTTTTTTCCGATGTGGTGAAGTACACTGTGGTGTCATTATTTCCCTTTTGCTCCGTATATCCATCTCCCTGAAATACTTCTATACTTATAAGTCACCCTTTTTTTTTATTGCTGAATATTGCATCAGCAATGTTTTTAGTGATAATCTTCTATGAAACAACAGTCAATGTCAAAATTACTGACCGGGTCTCATGTCCGACGGCCTGACATTATTAGAACTGTGCAATATGAGAAGACACTGGCAGAAGGAGGACCTTTTAAAGTGCGATGAAATGTAAACTTACCTTCACTCTTCTTTTATACCATTTATCGCTTTACCTCCATTTGATGAGATTGGCTAAAAGGGATTTTATTCAAGGATGATTTGAAGTCTGTTCTGCTGTCTTTTTTCCCTGTTCGACCAGAGCTGTCAAATCCTCGGTCTGTTGCTGAAATTTAATCGCTTTGATGGCCTGCTCTCTTAAATGATGTCCCATGATACTTAACATTTAAATAGATTTTTTTTTCTTTTAACATTCAAACCGACTGCTGTGCTGGAAGCCAGAGATATCTACTGTTTTATGTTTGCGTTGGTGTCTTTTGTTGTTTTGTTGTTTGGTGGGGATTTCTCCAGCTTTCAGAGGTTTATGGGATATTTAAATGGGACATCTAGGTGTTTGCATTAAAGCTTTTCTAAGAAACAAAATGGAATCTAGCAACTCAATTCAAGTTGCGTTTGTGTTTTTCTCTCTTGCTATACTGGTGTGCACAGTAGCGCTTATCATGATGCTTTGGTAGATGTGAGTCTGGAGTGAAGTCAACTGATCTAGAGGTGAAATTGCTGCAGCACTTTGAGTATTACAGTGTCTTTAAGTATTGTAATTAATCTAAAGTGAAATGTAAATAAATGAGTTCGCATGAATATTTGTCGACATTGTCTGTCTGTTACATCCAATTGTACAACAAAACATTTGGGTTAGGTTAACTGTATTGTCAGTGGTGGATCAAGAGATTTTTTCCTGGGGTGGCAAAGGGGTGGCAAGACTGTGTCCCAGAGGTGGCAGCTGCCACCCCTTGCCACCCTGTAGATCCGCCCCTGTGTATTGTTGACGTGAACACACACGTTTGACGTGTTTTCTGTGATTAAAAGAACGAGGCGATGTGAGTGAAGGTACAGCTCTGGAAAGAAAGGCTGCCATGTAAATTGGGTAGCTTTTGATCGTTTCCTTTCTGCTCAGAGATGGACGTTGGGAGGCTTCATGTTCCAAATGTGTAGAGATCGTCTCACGTATTCCCGCTGTCATTTTACTCGATAAAGCATTGTCTTAGGCCGGAGAGGCTTCATCTCCATCACCATGTAGCGGAAAGGAATAAATTCTCCTTAAATGGGCCTGCTGGGCTTTTGTTGGTGGTTTGGCGCAGCCAATCAAATGAGGCGTCAGGGGGCGGTGTGGAACCACTCTCGTTATTATTCTCACTCTTGTGTTCAGGTATGTTTTCCAACATTCATTTTATTCCTCTTCCCCCCCTCCCTAATTGAACATCCTGCAGAAAATGAATTCCTTTCCCCTCACAGTGAGCGCTGGGATTACAGAAAATTACAAAAGCTCAAATCAATTACAGGATACGGCCGTGTAATTTGAAATGCAGACCATCTCTTATCCTTCCCTCGCCGTCTACCTCGCCTGTCATCTTCATGCCTATTGTCTGTGGCACCGCGGCTCAAATAATCACTCTGGGAGAGAGAGAGAGAGGAGATTGGCATGACTCCCTGGTATTGATTCCCGCTCTTTGGTATCTCACAGTTATTGTCAATCACAGCGCTGATTAAACCCGACTGTTTTTTCACCTGAGGCTCCAGTGATTGCTTGCGCCCTTTATTGTCAATAGTTTTCTTTGCCGTTTTCTTGCTTTGATTTCTTTTGCCATCATTGTGTCCTTTTCTATTTATCCAGAAGACAATCTCTCCCTATATTAAAGTAACAAGGTCCAAAAACTCGTTTAAGCAGCTGCCCGGATTGCAAACCTGTGGGTTTACAGAAGGTGGTCTTAAGGGGGAGAGAGAGAGAGCCTGTGATGCGTGGAGGGATATTCAGAGGATTTAATACCGTGTGCATTTTAAGAGGCAGCCAAAAACCCATCCTTTGTTTCATCAGCGTGTCGTCCACTAGTAACTCTAGATTGAATGTATCGACACGATTTATGAAATTTGCCCCGCACTTTCACTATTAATGACCCGGATGAGACTATCAAGACACTCCTCCCGCCGTTGAAATGTTCATTACAAATAGAAGGCAGTTCCATTACTGCTGATATTCCGCTCCAGTGTCTCTTCTATCAATCAATTTAGACAGCTCCGGTTTTGAGGGCAATGGACAGTCGAGTCACTGTTACACCAGAGAAAAGACACAATCGCGCTCATTCAACTGCTCTCCGAGAAAGAATGATTTATTTTGCCACTGTCCAAATTGTATTACCCAAGGTCTCCCTTCCCATCTTAGGTTGTGCCCCAGGTCTTTTGTGAGAATGAATGACATTGAAAGGGCGTGTTTCTTTTTCCACGTATGTCCTTTTTTTATGCATTCTTTTCACATCTGTTTTATTTTCACTATCTTTGGACTAAGCGAATCCCACATACATCAGCGCTCGGGCTGCCCTACGTGACGGTTATCGAGGTCACAATACTTTCCATTTGCAATCATGACGTTCATCTGAAGTACATGTTCGCCTTCTCCCAGCGAGCCTTAACAGAACTGAGCAGTGCACAATGATGTCCTGCGTCGTGACCTCCAACCTGCTTCTTAAAATGTATGCGGGACCATTGTTGAGAGAGAGGGTTTGCCAGGGTTACTTCCATTTCAATGCCTGCGGCAGCTTTGCATCTTATTTAGATTGAAATAGTTCTTGTACACAGTCTAATAAGGGGAGGAAAGTACTTATAAATGTTTAAACTGCATCCAACGGTTCCTTGGGTGCGCTGCTGTGGTTTGGGGGAGTTAGGTGGTGAAAATTATTCCATAATGTTGTAGATATAACTAGATTTGAAGCAGCAGTGAGGATGCCCAAAAACAATGTCTGATACACACCCAATAACTTGCGCTGTTAAAATCTAAAGGACTGATGCATGATATGAAATATGTACGTATGCTAATTACGATGAATTGCAAAAGGCAGCATACTCCAGGCCTAAAAGGGGGAAAAACGAGGATAAAATTGTACCTCAAATTTAATAACTCTTTTAAGACACCAGGAATGAAACAGTCTTTTTTTTAACTGATGACAGAAACCTTGGCATACCATGTTTGCACTGTGCCCTGCGGTCGAGATGAAAAGTCGGTAGAATGACAAGTGATCCGAGGGAGATCTTGACTCTTCAATCTTGGCCCAAAATAGGGACAGACCCAGTTCTGTGTCAGTGCCCGAGTCTGATATCCTTCCTGTTTGGAGGATGCTGCCTTATGACATCTCCTCCAAGTTCATCGCAGCAGTTCGTTCTGTATGCTTGGCAGCTGCCCTGCCTCTGATGTTAAAGATGATGTAAATGGCTGTGCTTACTGGTTCAGTGATAGATGATAATATTCCTGCCACTGGTGAAGGATGTGTTTACACTTAGCGCTTTGCTATGCCCTAAGAGTCATGCATGCACTCGCATTAACAGTGAGAGAGGAAGAACACTCGCAGGGAAAATGGTGCAGAATGTATAATTTGGGCCCATCACTTGTGTATCTCTATCATGCTTGGCCTGTTGTCAGATGAGCCCTGTGACTGTGGGAAATGGTGTTTGTTGTGTAGACCAAACCAGGGGTCCCTTAGAAGTGCAGGCACAAGCAAAATAACAGTCATCATTGCCTGTGCCCTGCGCTGTAACCCTACCAAATGAAAATGAATGGGCGAATCTCTCTATGACATCTGAACACATCTCTGGTGGAAAACGCTCATGTGGAACATCAATAGTCCTTTGTTGAACCCAAACAGTGCAGCCCATCCATGTGAAAACACTCTGCAAAGGATGCCGTCAGTCGTAGTTTTGACAAAATGACATCAGATAGTTAGGTTGCCTTGCCTGACAATGCATCCATAGACATAGTATGTAGGATGCGCTTATAAAAGAGCTATATTTTTGCAAGCAGTATAGATGCTGTGGTGACTTTCCCTAGAGTGCTATTCAAGACTCAAAATATGTTTCTCTGTGTAATTGCCTGCACTCGTGTTTCAGGTAAAATAAAGACAACGTTTTCATATTAGTGTTTTTTTTATTATTTTACTATCAAATTTGAACACAAGCAGTGGCGTGAGCTCTTTTATTACATTAAAATATCACCGTATTTGGGCATGCAGCAAAGCTTAAGGCCAGCTTGCTGTTGATGCCTATGACAAGGACATGATTCTGCTGCTACAGTCCTTTACTCCTGCCTCTTCCACACATCAAGAGTAGGACGGTTGAATAATAGAATAACATCATTTATTGAGTTTTATGCTGTACTGCGCTGCTCTTTAACTTTCACTTGAAGTGGACAGGGACACAAGGTAAAAACAGCGGGTAGAATAAATAGTGTATCCTCCCAAGCATCTCTCACAGAGCTGCCCACGCCTTGGAGAAAGCAAATGTCTTTTTAATATAGCATCATGTCACATTTTATCCATTCTAGTATAGTATAATCACAGAACCACACAGTTAACCCTTTTGCTAAATGGGGATTTTTTTTCCCTAATCCTTGATTTACAGCTTAGATCACTGAGACCTTAAGGGGTGGATATAGGAACACTGTTAAATGTTGATTTAAAGTGCACCATAACCAGGTTTTCCCCCAACATTAATACAGTCCAAAAAAAGAGAACTTGTCATCATTTTTACACAGTTATATCTACCTTAAGTATCTTCAATGCTCCCATAAACTGAGAGCCTACTCCCCCCCCCCCCCCCACATTAAAGATAACTGCAAAACTGGCACAATACCATCACATGACATTACGTCGGGGAGAGGACTTCAGTCACACCACTGTCAGAAATGCTGAGTCTCAGGTAAACCCATTTCCCAGAATGCTCCCTTTCGTCAGAGTTCAATGGAAAAAGCAAACGAGGAGGTACAGAGCAGCGCCCTCTGCACTCTCTCCCAGCACCACATCCGGCTCAAGTGTCTGCCAACGTTGTGATCCCATCCATCCTTTGGTCCCAAGGATTCTGGGCGAAGAGGGACCTTGTTCTCTCTCTCTCTCTCACAGGTAAAAGTGTGGGTCGGTTGGGCACAGAGCAGCCTACCATCAACCTCCATTGAGCAGCACTGTGATTATTAAAACTCTCTCCGTCCAAATGCAGCGGGACTCATTAATTAAGCTTCACATACAGTAGACGGGACACGCACACACTCACTTTGCCTAACTGGTTGGGAGAACACACATTGATCTGCAGCCCCCGGGAGAGGAAAAAGGACTAGAATGCGACAGAGCTGACCACCACCTCTGTTCACGTTCCTCCTATATCCATCTCCACAATAATGAGTTTCCACGCCTCTCTCACAGGCCCCAGTATGGAGCCAGGTTCCTGCGGTCCCTCTCATAGACATCAGGTATAACTCCATAGGGTGTCTGCACCATCTTTACAGAGTTTCTGCCAAACAGCTTCCTCTCATACTCGATGAGCTGGCGCCAGAAACCCCCATTGGGCCTGATGACAGGCCTGCGGGCCTTGACCCAGGCATGGGCCTCCGCCAGGGACACACGGTGATACTTCATGAGGTAAGCCAGGCACAGAGATGCTGAGCGGCTCACCCCTGCTGCACAGTGCACCAACACCGCCCCCCGCTTGCGGCCAACGCTGTGAATCTTATCGGCCACACTGTCGAAATACAATGAGATGGGGGAGTGGGGCATGTCTGCTAGGGGGACCTTGACATACTCCACATGGGGCCAGTTGAAATTGGGTAGCTCGATGGTGGCATTGACCACACACGTGATGCCCTTGGACAGGAGCAGGCTGCGATTGGATGCCACATTCCCTCTGCTGAGGAAAAGGTTGGGGGTGATTTGTGCGATGCCCCCCAGCAAACTGCTGCTCTCTGGCAGTAGTCTGGGAACTGCTGTGGGCACCAAGGTGCTACGATGGTGGTGGTGAAAAAAACCTTGGCTACGGGAACCCATTGAGGAAACGGGTGGGTGTGGCAGCGACAGAAAATAAAGACCAGACGAAGGGGGGTGGGGGGGATCTTCAGATGCTTGAAGTCATAGCAGTGTGGAGGGATCAGACAACGCCGGACATGCCTGAAAACCAAGCAGAGATACATTTCAATTTCAAACTGAACTAAAATGCAATCAACCTTACTGTAGGTTCAGCCTCTAGGCTGGAGGAGACCCAACAACACTTTACACAGTGACGATAAAATTAAAGTGTTGGATTTTTTTTTTTTTTTTTGGATTGCATTGTGCTGAGACAGTCATTTCTGGAAAATGCTGTCGTGAACTATTTGTCCCAGCCAGAAACCCAGGAATGTTTCACAGGCAAATTCTTGAATAGAAACCGGATTAACCCCGTCAGTCCTGTGTGTTAAGACTTAGAACAACTCATCTTATAATAATGTTACTTTAAATGGTCTAATTCACAAATGTACTGTTGTGAAACCATGGCCTGATTATTCACATTTTACAAAACAGAATTGTATGAAAGACCTATTCTTGTGTTCTTACAAAATGTACAGGGAATGCAGGTATGGGGTTTTGTGAGTGACAGATAACCAGGTGAAAGTCTGGGTAACTATGGGCACCAATAGAAACTCGGTTCTGATGACAGGTGAACCTGCATCAGTGTTGCAGCCCCCATCTTTATCTGCCCTTTCTGGAACCCAGTGTATTATAAGATGCGCCTCCCTCTGCTATGGGGGCGCACATCCCCAGGAGGCATGCACGCATCTCATCTCGTGCTCATCCATCTGTGATTCCTGCATGGAGATCACATTTCTCATCCCTCCGGCTACCGCCACTGTAAATGTCAATTTGGGTGGTACCTGTATGCCACTGGTAATGTCATTTTGAATGATACCAGGTCGGAGGGTGGAAAGCAGCCAAATTTAATTATGATCAAGTCAAAGAGTAGACATGAAATATTCGGTTATTGGCCATTAGATGCTGTAGTCCCATGATGACAGTTTAAGCACTGTTGCATGATTGCTGCTTGCAGATTTTAACATTGAGTATGTGCTGTAGTATTTTCTTCCAAAACAATGATCTGAATTATCAGAACTGTCTGTATCATTTTCAAATTATGTAACAGCATCACAGTTTTAAGGTCAAAAGCAAAACATTTTGATATCAATTTTGGCGATTTGTTTTTTTTTTTTTAAACAGAAATCTGTATTAATATTTAATTCATCTGGGTCGGCCCCACACCTCGAAGCACTGCTTCACACTGTTGCACTTGTCATGCATCACCCCCACCTTACACACTAGTCTGGTCGGCGGGAATATTTCTCTTCTTTCCTGCCATAGTGTGGTTAACAAGCCACACGAATCAACCACATTAAATATGAATTAAACCTGCTATCTCTGCACAGCTGCTATCACCCTCAAGCTCAAAGTCGCTGTTACCTACGGCAGCCAAGCACATAAACACAAATACAAGCAGTAGCTGTTGAAAGAAAAAAGACCATCAAAATTCAGCTTGTTGCACATCCAAAATATGTCACCAGTTCTGAAAATGAACTGAAAACACTGGCAGCAAGAAATGTAGTTTAAATAATATGCATGCACAAAACTGACAAAACTTAACCCACAATTTCTAATGGCTGCCAGCAAGTACATTTTTATACTCAGTGTGGAACAAAATTGTTAGGCATCAATCCGTCATCATCATAAATCCAACCATTTTGTACATATACTGTACATTGTACGTATATACTGGTACGCTCTGTCATGTCCGTCTACCTCAGGCATGTATGTAAGTAACCTGCTAACATCTATTTCAGCATCTCTGATATATTCTCTGCACCACTGCACCTTATCGCCTCTTATTTCACCTGTATATAGTCAATCCTTATGTATATATCTGAAGATTGTTGTGTCGTAGTGTTATTATGCTATGTTAAGTAGACCGAGAGAGCCACAAAACCAGAGGCAAATTTCATGTATATGCAAGCCTACATGGCCAATAAACATGAATCTGATTCTTATAAGTAATTTAAATAACCTCACACCATAAAAAAAATAACCCCCCTGCCTGCCTAGAGAGTTTCTATCCGCTACAACGTTTCATGTTTCAAATCCCCACTTTTGTAGTTTTGATTCCCCAAATCCTGCAAGAGAATGTGGAAGATATGGGATTACCTGCGGAGGCTGGATGCTCCTTGTATTTCTTGAACATTTCCATTAAATCGTGCCCATTATATCTTCATATTTCACTGTGATACTTGCACCCTGGCCAGGGAACATAGTATTTGGTGCTGACTGAACGTGCATCACGGTGATCGGGTGATATTTGAGAGGATCAGAATCATAAGGCCAATATGACAGTAGTGCTCAGGTACTTAACCATCAACAAAAGGGTTTTGAATCTAACCTCTTTTTCCTTGTAAAAGGTCAGATCGCTGAGGTGTTTGAGTATTATCAGAACACAAATGTCATTTATCCACGGCCCTACAGGATATTTTTATGAAATGCCAAATACAAATTAAAGCTATGACATTGCAATGATGAATATTACTGTGGTACCAACTGGCACGCTACTGAAAAGATAAGCTTCATTATGAGTAGCAGAAACATCCCTCTTTTTATACAAAACATAAATGCCTATCTCCCCAACGGTCCACGCTGCCTTTACATTAATCAACACGTTCGTCCCGGTTTGTGGAATGGTTGTGATTTTTTTTATGATTATTATTTTACTGTTCAGGATTTACTATTAAGTAAACAAAGTGTGGTTGAGTGTGATGGCTATTTTGGCTTGTTTCATTTCCTTTTCCATTGGTGGAAAACCCATTCATATTGGTGCAAGTTGCCTATCTACCTCATGCCCACTTCTCCTCGTCAGCACAGTTTGCCTGCCTGCTCTGTATGGCTACGCCTCTCCATCCCAAAGAATGAGCACAGAATAAAAAAGTGTCTTCCTTGCCTCCAGACACCGTATCCTGTGCTTGCTCTTGGTTGCCAATCACTCTGCACCTTGCCTCTGAAATGGCTGCCATGGATCACACGGCGGTGCAGCCGATTCCACTTTCCTCCGCGCAGTTGCCATTGGTGATGAGACCATGAATACAGGGACACTGGGAGCTGCTTCAGTGTGGAAGCCCACTGGTTTTCCTGAACCACTTCAGGAAACCTAACATGTATGCTACGGCGGCGCAGAACCCCTTTTCTGAGTTGCTTCTCTGCAATGGTGATTCTGATTTTATATGCACACGTTGGCTGTGTGTAAAAGATTAGCATGATAAAAATCTCATAGAAGTTATTCTTGCTGTTGTGTTTTATATTATGCAAAGTAGGTGATAAAGAACACATATATTACAGAAAAAGACTGAAGGGGGGGCGTGGCCTTGGGCGGTGGTGGAACATATGTGGTTTTTAGCGATCTTGGTGGCAGCAGCGCACGAGTGGAGTATGGTGAACCAATTGATCTTTATGATATGGTAATTCCCAAAGTTTTGAAGTAAAAGTTAAAGGAGGTAAAACACGGGAACACTGGTGGCACCCATGAGATTTTCCAAAAAAATGATAAATGAGGGGATAATTTTGCATTAACTAGGGGAAGAGGGGGAGGGTGTCACGTTGGCTATGTATTTGCATTTATCAGAGAAAGAGCAATCTAATTTCACCCAGGCTGTTGCTGTTAGGGCACATTTTTTATGCATCATTCATGGTGGAATATAATCCATTGGCAGAGACGAGAAAAACTCCCCACTGGCTGCAGCAATCTACTGACCAGAGTGAGACTATGCTGGCCAATACAACAATGAGATGGACGAGATAAGAGAACAAAATAATCTCTTGCCCTTCCCAGAGTGCTGATGTATCACAGGACTGCCTTTGCAGAGATTCACTCCATCCACATAGTTATTTATACCCAAGGCTGGGCAGAAGGAGCGAGGGTGCACAGAGTGGAGGAGGAGGAGGAGGAGGAGGAGGAAGAAGAATTATGCAGAGGCTGTCGCCACAGAAAAATCTACTGTATGCTGGCATAGATATACTGCAGTTCACTGTCAATCAAATTTGCTCGGATGATTATCTTTCCAAATAAACACTGAGAAAGGTACATAGCAACAATGGGACACTGACCAGTGACCGGCATCTTCCACTGTGTTTGGCGTCATATTTGCATTCCCTCTGTGAAATATCAAGCCATGCTGCTGACAGTGTCGAAACTTGCTTTACCCCAGCCATAGCAGCAACAGATTCCTCACCAGATTACATTACGAAAATGCAGCCCCATCACTCGGGGCAGATTTCTATCTGTCAACAGGTGGGCCAGCTTCACAAATCTTCCTAATGCGCATCTGCGATCCGTTCTCTCTCGATGGGGAGATCAAACAGGAGTCTGGTTTCACCTCTACTAACCCGTATCGGAAATGTGAGCCACCTGCAGTGAAACCAAAGCATCCTTTCTTCCACACACCAAATGGAACTCGGGTATCTGATCCGACCTGGACTCATTTGACTGGGTTAGCAGCTCATTCCTCGTCAACACTTGCAGCACAGAATAAGACGTGTTTGAAAATATTGGATTGCTCAAATCAGCAGGAGGCTGCCTGGGTCAAATAAGGAAAGGTGCAAGTAAGCAGAGAAGGTGTGAGCAGTACTGTCTGTCAAACCACTGCAACGAATGCAGTCCTTACATTTGTGTTCTCCAGGAGCAACTACATGGTCTATAATGAAGAAAATAATCAGGCGCAAATGAACAGTGATGACAGTGCTGTTCTTTTTCAGGGGTTAAGCGCACTATTTCAAAAAGCTATTATTAGAGAAACGTTTCCACATGGCATGGATAGTTAGAAGTTGAGCAAGTACAACACAGTGGGTTTAATTATGCTTTACCAACCGAGAGGACAAATTCCACGTGAGGACAGGGTTAGGCTGTCCCAACAGAGTGGTAGTTCCTGGAACAGCTGACTGGCTGCTCATTAACACTACAGTGTTAACCTAAACCAGACAGGCTGTCACGTACTGGTCCACTTCAACTGTTACTGTACAGGAAGGCGAGACAAAACCTACAGCTGCTTATGTTGTAGTGCGAGCAGGGGGAGTGTATGTAGTATATGCTGCATCATATCATTCAGTAGAAGGATGTTACATCTTGATTATTGTTCTAAGTCTGTGACAGTTAACGACTGTGGTATTAACAGATCGCTTACAGTATATATTCATTATCATTCTAGAGAATTTCAAAGAATTACACACAAGTCAAGATATCCCTTCCCCAAGTCAATGATAATCAGAGTTTACCCGTCCGAACCCATAACCTCGACTTCAACCTCTGCATATGAATTGCATCGTCTATCTTAATGGAGTGTAACGTGGTTATCAGAGCATATCTTTATGTATTGCATTGGACACCATTAAATATTGTTTTTTACTTAGTGAAGTGATATTAATTTCCCCTTACCCAAGCCTTAAATGTAATTATATCGCTTCGGAGGGGAAGGGGTGGGAGGGGGGGGTTGTTTTAGAAACTCTCAATAAGAGGATAAAGACTATTTCTTGCTGGAAGGTGTCAAGCCCCGTCCTCTCTGCGGACCCAGCGTGTCAGGGTGCGGAGCCGTAGAGGATGACTGCGAGTTTAACAGTGAACGTTGTGCTCATGAATGACAGCTGTTCCTCTGCAGGTCCCCTGTGTGGACGAGCCTCTGGCACAACTAATGGGATTAAATATTCTCTCCGAGCTGCTGTTTAATTACACTGTCAAATTACACAACGAGATTCAACTGAATCCATGCATCATTTCTCGCAGTATTGAGAAGTGAGGCAGGTGAGACCATTTCCTCCCTACGGAGACCAGCCCATCATCAAGCAGACCACTTTTTTGCTGCGTATTTCGCGAAATTCACTCATTATTGTCCTGAAAGAAAAGAAAAAACTACCCAGATGTGTTTGTTTTGTCATTTCTGGTCAAAAGAAATGTGACAATGAAACTAGCCTTCGTCAAAGACGGGCAAAGAGAAAAGAAAAAAAGAAAAGAAAATCAACTTACCAAACCTCACTTCGGCCGAGGTGGTGGGTTTCAAAGCGTGTTTTAAAGCACGCAGCACTCCGGTGGGCTTCGGGTTTGTTGCTCGTCGCTCTCTGGACATTTAGCAGCAGCTCGTCGGACAACAGGGGCGATCCCACGGAAAACGAGAGACCGCGGAGAGCAGAAAACGTTGCACATAGCGACGTAATGTCAACATCTCCGCCCGGGGTGCGCCAGCGGAGACGGCGTGCAGTGAGAAACGAGCCGCACTGGAGACAAGCGCCTCCCCACCGGGCACACAGGACACTCCGAGCGCTCTGAACGTATCAGTGATGTCTAACACGGCACAGCGCTGGATGATAAGGCGTACACACACACACACACACACACACACACACACACATACATACATACATACATACATACATACATACATACATACATACATACATACATACATACATACATACATACATACATTCATACATACATACATGTGGTTTGTAATTTCTTTATTTCTTCGTGAATGCGTGTAACTCATTTATTCATGCGTTATATGTCGGCAATTACGGTGCGAACACGCTTAAACGCGGCGTGGCGTGCGTTTTATTTCTTCGCCATCTCTACACAAATAGGGTGCGGAGGGGTTACTCCAGAGGGATGCAACACTTCTTTAAATATTCAGTTTCGTCAAACGGATGCGTTATGACAGTTTTAACTAGCTTCCATCTAGTAGTACTATTATTATTATTTGGAGAGCACATGTAAACATTTATTTTTTCGGGGTTTATCAGTAAGTATGCCGTTGGTCGCGGAGTATAGCTGGTTTCTGATTGGCTGGATTGTGCGCGTTGAAACCGTATAACACACACACACGTAGTTCGGCTAAAGTTTAATCACGGTTCTAAATTCATGCGCCGGTCGCGGCGTTGCTTTTGTAACCATGGCAATTGATTGATTCGGCGAACGTTAGGTTTGCTTAGCGGCTAACTTCTGCTTCGTAACCGTTTAATTCTGAGTTCAAAAACGCTCAGCGAGAATTAAGTGAAAGCTTCGATTTCAATTAGTGTATGTCTGAACATGTCACAAACGGGATAATCGAGTAGGCTGTCGTGTTTATAACAATGTTACCGTACATACAATTATTTTCGATGACATGTTTACGCTATGACTTTAAGCCCGTTGACAACAGTTGCAATGCAACCCCATGGAAGGCTGCAGCGTAAACCAACCGTCGTTTGGAAAATACGTTACAATACGTTTGGGTTGCCAGGTTTGAGAGCCCCACGTGGGGAAATCTTGGAGGAAATGACCTCGGAAATTGACACGATTAAACGAAGCTACCCGAACGCATGTATAGAAACGCCACACACCGCTACCTAACCCTACCTTTAACCATTACCTAACCTTAAGCCTGAACTTAGACACAATAAAGTCGCTGTCGCTTCTGCAAAAAATTGACTTTTGCATATACACTCTACAACACCGTCACGTCGTGTTATTTGTACGTCACTTCCCGAGAATGTGTGAAGGTCTTGCCGGTCACGTGGTTTCAGAGAAAATACCTTATGAAGGCACTCGTGCTAAAATATGAGCTCACAACCTGGCAACCCAAAAACTCGTGTTATTGATGTGTTATAAACATCTTATTACGTACTGATTACTAACACGTTAATGAATGAGTTATAACCATTTATAACCCCTTCATGAAATTCGGTGATACCCTTGACAATTTTGAAAAAGAAAACTGCTGTTATTTCTATGATTCCTGCAGTTTCTGAGTATGGAGGGAAGTGTGCATTTTACTTCTAGCCGTAAATACTGATGTCAAAAGGTCAAAAGATAACGTAGTTTATGTTGTCATTGTGCTGCATTTGATTTTCTAACTTACCTACATAGTGCATAGCACACCTACAGTATAGCCTAAGAAGCTATTTGTTTTAACAAGGTATTTCATCAAGTCATGTCAAGTTTATTCATAGAGCACATTTAAAAACAACCAATTTCGACCAGATACATTAATATCTAAACGATATCCAAGTAAAAAAGTGGACAAAATGCTCTACTATAACAATATATAGGGCAGCAAAAATAGCGAGGACAAGACTATACAGGACAAACAAGTAGACTGAAATGCAAAGGAATACAGACGGGCTTTTAAACAGGATTTGAACATGTGTGGGGTGGGGGCAGATTTGATATCTGTAGCCAGTGACCTTGCTCTGCCTGTCGAAGCTTTATAAATTTTCATTATGAATTTTCAAAAACAAAAATATGCGTGCGTATGTGTGTGTGTGTGTGTGTGTGTGTGTGTGTGTGTGTGTGTGTGTGCGCAGAAGACAAATATGCAAAAATGTCCAATTGATGGGAATTACCTGGTGTCTGTTACCTTATGAAAAATACATGAATGAATGAATGATCACTGGCCCAATAACATCGTTGTAGCTTGAAACGAACAGCCATTCAAAAGCTCACACAGGGACAATTTTGTAAAGCAGATCTCTTTGTAAAAAAAAAAACTTGAAAGCTGCCACTATAGACATACCTCAATTTAAGACCCTCTGAATCAACAGCCGAACATATAACTGGTATTTCTGCATCAGTAGTATGTCGCTCACAAGTTTCCTGAAATCAAAGAAAACAAAGACGGAGAAAAGGTCATGGGAACACCTGATAGCTTCAGCAAGTCTCAAATACAAAGTGGGCTGTCTGTGAATATTCTTTGAATGCTGCCAACTAACCCACCTGGGTGGGCTGTGTGATCATGTTGCATTTTGTGAACCTATCAAATTCACATACTGAACTGGGAGGCAGGGACAAAGATACTGTCAGTGCCCATGTACTGTGTCATAGATCAACGCCATAGACTTTTTTATGTGAAGGACGCTGATATAAATACATCTCAGACCACAGAACCCGATCTGATAAGGGTTTTTTTTCCTTTTGAGAAAGCCTGTATTTTATGTTTTTTATCCAACTGCATTTAAGTTAGGAAGCAGGAAAACTTTCTTCATATATTTTATAATTGCATTATAATTCTGTTACCCTTTCAATGTTGTATTCTGTAAATTGTGTAAACACAACATCCATTGCACGTTATCCATCTTGGTAGAGAGATCCCTCCTCTGTTGCTCTCCCTGATGTTTCTTCCTATTTTTTCTCCCTGTTAAAGGGTTGGTTTTTTTAATTTAATTTATTTATTTGTTTTAGGGAGTTATACCTTATCCGATGCGAGGGTCTAAGGAGAGGATGTTGTGTTGCTGTAAAGCCCCTTGAGGCAAATTTGTAATTTGTGATATTGGGCTATACAAAAAAATGACTTGATCAGAATAGTCATTCTTTTCTTCATGGAGCATGGGCAGTCCCTTCACCTGTGTGTTTCTTATCTATTCCTTCAGACTGCAGGAAGGCTGAGAGGGAGACAAAATAGGGGATGGGCAAAAAAAAAGAAAGTTCCTTGTGGGATTTGATCCAAAATGAACAGAGAACACACACGTGACTCTGGCAGACACTGCTCAGCTATCTCTGAACACCAGAATAGTCTTTCCTGCAAAGATGGCTCAACTTGGACTCAATTAGATTGAACTAATACTCATTTTGCTCAAGACCCTTTTCACATTTGGGAACCACTGACTTAGGGCAGAGTATGTATCAATCCCTGATTGGTATATATGCTTGAATTGAACTGATATTTAACTAGACCTATTGATTTAGTATTTGCTTAAATAGTTGATTTGAATGACAGGATCCAGGTTTATCCAGAGAGCATACAAAGAAATGCAGCCCAAACAGGATGAAGAAGACAGCCAAATGTTCCGTACTTACATCTACTGATGCAAACCTTATTATGCCGAGGCTGTGAGCAACTGCATGATTGCCCCATTGAGCTCAAGCTGTGCGCCAGGACTGGTCAGTGTGTGTGGGCCGTGCACAACCCACAGTTGCTTTGCCATGTGGCTGAAGTCTTTCAGAGCCTTTCCCCCTGCAAAGCTTCCACAAAGTCTTGCTCATAGAAGCTGCATCCGTGTACAAAACCATAATTAGAAATGCCTTCCAAAGTGAGTCCGATTTCAATGAGGTCCTGAGGGAGCTGTTATACTATCCATAAACCCATGGCCTCTGCCTCACAGTCACTGCTAATTACATTTCACATTTGATCAACTGAAAACAAACAGTGCACCGGACAGCTCCACCGCCGCCACCACCCCCACGCCCATACCCTCCCAAAATGAAAACTAATGCAAGGACGGCTGCCTCTCTAGGGAGAATAAAGAGATAGAATCACAAAAAAAAAAAAAACAGGGATGAGAAAGACAGCCAGTCAATAACTCTAATCTTTATCCCTGCACTTGCAATGTGCTGTGAATGATTTTACAGGCTACGTTCAGAAGAGAGATAATGTCTTATGCTAAGTGTCAGCGTTGATTAGAAATCACCTGATGAATGTGCAAGGAGGGGAGCACACAGTGACAGCAAGGGGAATAGTTAATATCTGTAAATAGAATCGGGGAGATGTGGACGGTGAGATGTACCATAGGAAGCATTAGCCTGGAAGTGTAGCATCAAAAAAATATAGGGAGAGAGAGAGAGAGAGAGAGAGAGAGAGAGAGAGAGAGAGAGAGAGAGAGAGAGAGAGAGAGAGAGAGAGAGAGAGAGAGAGAGAGAGAGAGAGAGAGAGAGAGAGCGAGAGAGCGAGAGCTTGAGGCTGCAGGGACAGGAACCAGAGAGAGACTGAAATGTCAGATGAGTCAGAAGCATTCTGGTAAGATGCTGCTGTTTAATACGGTGCCATGGCTCGCTCATCATGGAGGACTGAAAATTTACAATGACACCATCACCCCAACAACAAGCACCTGCAGCCATGTTTTAACGGAGCTGTCTGTTCCAAATGATTGGGCAGTGACATTGATTAACCCTGACCGCCTCTCAAACAGGATAACTGATGGGCTTGACAGTGTGGAGGAGCCACAATGATTCCACCGCATATTTTCATTTTCCTTACACATTATTCAACTATGTGGACATTTAATAAGCCATGCAATACAGATATGACTACTTTAGATAACCTAGAGTAGAAATGTGTTTATCCAAATAAGGAAATTAAGAACACATTCGTTGCAATAATTCCCTTCTTTCTTTAAGAATGCTGAATGTGACAATGAGAACATGTCAGTGTCTCGGTGTGAAAGTGCAAGTAGAAATGAAAGAAATTACAAAGTATGGTAGTTGGACTTGGCAATAACTCAAAATTATTATTCATAGTCTTTAAATGGTATTGTACCGGGATGAAACTTGGATATTTTCATATCCTGATACACAATTTTGTTGTCTAGAGATTAAAGATGACAAGAATCTATGAACTAAAAGTTCTCACAAAAATGACGTGAAGAATTTTTGAGAGTATTATTTCAAAAATAGTTTTGGTTTGATATTGTACTTTATGCTTTCCATTACCAATGTGATGAACCTCATTTGTATTCATAAATATTCTATTTTTGGATATATGTAAATACAGACAGGTGACAAATTAAAGGGAAAAACCAACATGACGTGCTTTAGTAAGGTGTTAGTGCCACCAGGAGCCTCCAGAACAGCTTCAGTGCTCTTTATCATGGAGTCTACAAGTGTCTGAACTCTACTGGAGGGATGGACACCATTCTTCCAAAACATATTCCCTCATTTGGTGTTTTGATGATGGTGGAGGAGAGTGCTGTCTGACACGTCAGTCCAGCATCTTCCATAGGTGTTCAGCTGGGTTGAGATCCGGTCATATGATTTACATCATTTTCATACTCATCAAACCATTCAGTCACCCCTCGTGTCCTGTGGATGGGGGCATTGTCATCCTGGAAGAGACCCCTCCCATCAGGAAAGAGATCTTTCATCATAGAGGTGGTCACTCAGAATTACCTTATATTGATTTACAGTGACCCTTCCCTCTAAGGGGACAAGTGGACCCAAACCATGCCAGGAAAATGTCCCCACAGCTTAACACAGACCCATGACCCCCTCACTGTAGGGGTCAAGCATTCAGGTCTTTCCTTTAATTTGTCACCCATCTGTGTATCTATGCAGATACGGTGATCAAATTCCATATGATTATTTTGACAATACTATTTTCCATATCGCCCAGTACTGCATGGTAGATAGAAAGGTTGGTACCGGCTAAGAGAAATTAGGTTGTCCCATACGTGCAAACCTCATAAGAGCTTTCCGCCTCCTCTCCGGCCAGGAGGAAATCTCCTTGGGCATGAGTGGAGCAAGAGACTGCTGTATCAGGAGACTGGCCTTGAGAACTTAACAGGGGTGTCTGTTTCCAGCTTGGGTGGAGTATCCATGCCAGCTGCTAATTGCTTAACGAATTAGTAAACCTGGGAAAATAAACAACAGGGTCCAAAAATGCACTGCAAATTGCCTGAGTGAAAATGTCTCAGGCGAGACCGTAATTGTAGAGCCTTTTATTTTAGGCTGCGTCAAGGGGTTCTACAATTTGGCAGAGAGCTGGTAAGGTGAAACGGCTGGAAAGTGTTTTGTGGTCAGTGGCAGAGATGCAGGACGTGGCTCGTGGAGGGGGGTCGGTCTAAATAAAGCTACTCCTGATCCCACAGGCGGCTCCATTGCTCCAGCTGTGACAGTGGTAAATAGACGTGGGATCTAAGTGTTTGCTGTGGCAACACGCAAGAGCAGGAGAGCAGCTGAGCGCAGCATGGAGTCCCCCCGTCGCTCTAATCAGCGCTGCTCTCACATCAAACGCACATTTGCCATTGCACAAAGGAACCTGAGATGCCTCGACCGAATCAAACGGCTCAAGAAGAGGCGGCTTCCTCTGACATCCCTGCTTTGTGTTCAGTGCCGTTCGGATGAATATGCGGCGGGCTGGGGTGGAGGGGCTTGGAAGAAGCTAATACCAACCTTATCAAGCGTTTGAATGGGCTGCATCTTTTCCCCCTGCTTTTCTTTGATGAGAGCAGCTCAGTGAGAAAACGCACGTACACAGATAGATGGGGGAGGGGAGGGGAGCCGGGTCAGTGCTACAGCAGACTTCAATTCTGTGCACCGCTCCAGTTAGTCACGACTCCTCTGCCCAACAGATGAGCAACAGGGCGAGAAGTGTGAGTTAGTGTGTGTGCGTGTGTGTGCGCGCGTGTGCGTGCATCAGAGAGTGTGTGCATGTGTGTGTATGTGTGTGTGTCTCTCTCTCCTTCTCTCCCCCTCAGCCCACCTTTCTTTTAGACTTCAGAATGCCAGAGACCTGGTTGCCAAGGGAACGTGGCTTGTTGACAATAGAAGACAGGTTTACCTCTGTGTTAATCACTGCCTGACGATAATGGCTGAAGGGGGGTGGTGCTTGTGGTGGAGATGCGGGGGGAGCAGTAGCTGGAGTTTGTCATTTTGACCGTTTTGATTTTCAAAGTTTAACAACTTTGTGGGGGGGGGGTAGACCTACCGCTCGCTGAATGCGCCTAAAATTGCAAACGAGTTTAACATCAATTGCACACAAAAAAAGTTACTATAAGACTTACCTGAAACGACTGTACTGTCTTTCCCTCTTCTCGCTACTGAGCAAGGGCACTGGCAGCAAGTGCCAACACCTTCCTTACATTACGACTCTGAAGACGGTTAGTGTTGTCCACAGGTTTAACAAAGTTGGAAGTTGTGAAACTACAAAAAGAAACACGAATCTCAAATTATTGGAACGTACTCATTCATAGTCCTGTACATGAATAAGTTTTTCACTGCAGCACTAAATAATATGAAAGCTAGCCTCACACTAGCAGTGCATAATAACAGTTAACTTGGATTACAGCGCACACGTGGTTCCTCCTTATGTTCTAATTATTGAAACAGCATGGTGACTGAATGGTATAAACTTAGCGAATATCTAAATGCAAGTAAAGATAAGTATCAAAACAAGAATATACACACAGACGATGCCACGAAAGACGAAAGATGAAAGCAGATATAATGGATTGCGGCGAGGTCCGTCAACATGTCATCTCAATGTAAATACACATCCTTCCTGGTTTTAACGTCCTGTGTCATGGCAACTGTAGGCAAACTGCATGACTAGAATCCACCATTAGATGGCAGAAAGTACTAAATATTGTAGCGAATTCGGGATAACGACAGGAACCGTCGCCACAGCCGCGACGCGAACCCGTGTCTCCCACTCCAACGTTGTCGCTTGCGGAGTGGGAGACACGGGTTCGCGCCCCGGCTGTGGCGGTTCCCGGACTGTCCCCCCCCCCCCCCCCCCGAATTCGCTACAATATTATAGCTGTAACAGCACAACGAACATGAGCCGTCAAAAAGACGGCTGGTATTTTGCTCATGACCGTGCGCGTCATGTCGCACCATTTCTTTCGCGAAATTCGTTACTCTGTTCTAGAAGCACGAGCGTTCTCCAGTGCAGAATAATAGGCTGAGCTTGATTTGCCTCGCTGTCCACCGAGGCGTCGTTGGACAGCGGCGATTTAAATGTTGGTGTCAGTCGTTTCTTAACAGACACACTAACATTTGCAATGCATTAATAGATCAACTGGGTATTTATCTGGACAGAATGTTTAAAAATCGTGACTGCCCATGGTCGTTCTAGTAGTTTTTAAGTCCCGGTCGTTGTTTGGGACTGTTTTGATTGTTATTTTCAGTTCTTTTTTTACATTTCACGTTTTATAGGCCTTGTTACGTTTGTTAGATTAGCAATATGTGTTTTTCGTCCCCCCCGGGGGGTTTAAGGACGTTGTGTTGCTGTAAAGCCCCTTGAGGCAAATTTGTGATATTGGGCTATAGAAAAAAACTGACTTGACTTGACTTTTTCAATTTTGCTATTCCAGTTCGACCATGTCTCTCTGAAGTTTAAATTGTTTAAAAATAGTATTATAGTTGTTAAAATGTTAATTTCGGGGCCAGTCGTTTCCTAACAGACAAACTAACATACGCAATGCATTGATATCTAAATGTTGTATTTATCTTGACAGAATTTAGAGTTTAAAAACCGGCCGTCATTTTGACGGCCCATTGTCATTTTAGGTAGGAGTAAAATTCCGGTCGTTCTAGTGTTAAACGGGCTACTGCAAAGATGCGGCAGGAGACATGTCAGGAACCTGCCGGCAGTGTACTCGGTAACCAAGTAGAAGGAAATACCCCCCCCCCCCCATGTCACACTGAATAGCGGTGCAGTTAAAACTCAATAAGGCACAAAGAGGAACTCTGGCACCAATAGCCCTGTTTTCACCAGGAGAATTGTGGTTTTAGCGAAGCTGTGTTCTTACTAAGATACAGTAGCCTACTTTGGTAGTTCTGGTAAAAAAAAATAAACAAACAAACAAACAAACAAAAACACAAAAAATACAGTTCAGAGCAAGACTGTGTAACCACTGAGCTAACAATCACGCCAAACATTCCTTCTATAAAATCCCCTCCTGTATGTTGTATGATCTCAGACCTTTAGAGGAAAACATCATTGTATTACTACTGCTGTTGAAGCATGCAAAAAGGAGGATAACGAAAGCATAGAAGACACAATTTCTCTGTCTCTGAGGCTGAGCCCAGACACCCTACAGAGGAAACTAATTTCAGCCGTTTGTATCCGCGATCTCACCCTTTCGGTCACCACCCAAAACTCATGATCATACCTGAAGGCTGGAACGAAGATTGACTGGTAAATTGAGAGCTTTGCATTCCGGCTCAGCTCCTTCTTCACCACAATGGTCCGGTACAACGTCCGCATTACTGCTGATGCTGCACCAATCCACCTGTCAATCTCCTGCTCCATCCTACCCTCACTCGTGAACAAGACCCCGAGATACTTGAACTCCTTCACTTGAGGCAACAACTCATCCCCAACTCGGAGGGAGCAATACACCATTTTCTGGTAGAGAACCATGGCCTCAGACTTGGAGGTGCTGACTCGCATCCCGGCCATTTCACACTCAGCTGCAAACCGCCCCAGTGCGTGCTGGAGGTCACGTTCCGATGAAGCCAACAAAACCACATCATCTGCAAAGAGCGGAGATGCAATTCTGAGGTTTCCAAAACGGACACACTCCTCACCTTAGCTGCGCCTTGAGATCCTGTCAATGAATATCACAAACAGAATAGGAGACAAGGGACAACCCTGGCGGAGTCCGGCACCCACCGAAAATGTGTTTGACTTTGTGCCGAGTATGCGGACACAGCTCCTCACTTTGATTATACAAGGACAGGATGGCTTGCAGCAACTGCCCCAATACCCCCACCACCATGTCACAGTGAATAGCGGCGTAGTTAAAACTCAGTAAGGCACAAAGAGGAACTCTGGCACCAGTAGCCCTGTTTTCATCAGGGGAATTGTGGTTTTTAGGAAGCTGTGTTCTCACTAAGATACAGCCTACTTTGGCATCTCTGGTAAAAACAAACAAACAAACAAAAATACATCCGGAGAGAGCTCGGCATAGAATTGCTGCTCCTTCGCGTCGAAAGGAGCCAGTTGAGGTGGTTCGGGCATGTGGTTAGGATGCCTTCTGGGCGCTTTCCTTTGGAGGTTTACCGGGCACGGCCAAATGGAAGGAGACCCAGAACTCGCTGGAGGGACTACATGCCCAATCTGGCCTGGGAACGCCTTGGGATCCCCCAGGAGGAGCTGGAGGGCGTTGCTGGGGAGAGGGACGTCTGGAGTGCCCTACTGAGCTTGCTGCCACCACGACCCAATCCTGGGGAAGCGGCTGAAGATGAATGAATGACTCAATGAACACAATTTTTCTATGGAAAGGGGAATCCAGGCAGACTAGTATAGATTGTACAGCATGTTATGTACTTGTGACTTTGTTAGCTTGTTCTTGTGTCCAGATCACAACCTTTACCAAGTCACCTCTCTCCTGTATAGTGTGCATTTTATACCCCCCCCCCCCAAATAATGAAGACGATCATGTAAAACAATATAGGAAACACGTAAGTTTGGTCAGAAATTGTCTCTTATTCACATTTTTATAAAACTGTATGACCCTGATACACATCTTGAAAATGTGTAAATTGTAAATTAGTACTCTTAAGCACCTTATGCAAAACACACAGATGGTTAATGGGGTAGACGAGGACATGGCGTAGGTCTGTCAGCTGTAGGAGCACACACACATTTGATGGGCTGTAATGGAGTCACATAGATACAGGCTTTCTTGTCGGTAGGACTGTTCAACTTTGCAGGGAGACGGAGCGACGGAAAAGAGAGGCAGGCGAGTGGTGCTGCTGTGCAGGACGGGTGAGAAATAGTGCATCCCAGGCCCCACACAGAGCATCGACACCAACACGTACTCCATCTGCCACAGCAGAAAACGACAAGAAGTGAGGAAGAGGGGGCCATGCCGTTACACGTGTCAGGTGCAGGTGTCGGCACAAGGAGTCTGTCCAGGTATGTTACGATACATTTATATATTAGTCTACACACACACACACACACACACACACACACACACACACACACACACACACAACAGTATGACAAAATAAAACATGGGCTTATGTTTAAAAGCCATTAGGTGCAAGAGGTTGTAAATGCAAATGTGTAGTTCTCTCACGTTATCCTCCATACTGCTTCATTAATTTTGTTCTAGACTTACAGCACCTGGTCCTGGCATGCGACATCAGCTCCTGTTTTTCACACTTCTCTTATGTCTTGTCAAAGGAGGTATAGCGAAGCAGGTGGCACACTAACACGCGTCCTTAGGGGGGGAACACGTGATCAGACTAGCTGCCACCGTTGATGTACACTAATAGACCAGCGAGCCTCCGAGCCGAACAACTTAATGACATTACATCGCGTCCAAAACAACACCGTGCGGGGGGAAATACATTGAGCTTTGCAAGGTACTTTACACAGCATGTGCATCCTACAAGAGTAGCCTAAAGGACATATACTTTATTCTGCAAGGGTCCCCCCAAAAAATGGCTAAGGCCACATATTAACCACAACTCTTTTGGTATTGTATGAGACGGCGTTGCTTCATATGCCACTGCTCACTTTTAATGTGGAGGTCGTATTTATTCTATGTAACTCGAGTATAGCCCGTGACTCCCTTTAATGAACACGCCAAACTTCGCTCATCGCCATCAGTCATACAACGGCTGGGAGGACTGACTTCTTAAATCCCTGTTTGCTGTTTGACCTCATGGTTAGCAGGGTCAAGCTTACAAGACTAGCGAGAGAAGATGTGGGGTAAAAAAAGAGTCAAGTGTAACACGAGGAAACCATTATTCTGTAAAAAGAGCACAAGCAGGGGAGCCAAGTGACTGAGCAATGTCAGCAGTCTCATCTTTTTGAACCATGGTTTAGTACGACACTGAAATATATGGGCGGTGGGGGGAGATGACATCTGTCAATTTCTGTATTCCTCATGCTCCCAAATCCAGATAGAGGTCCTGAATTACATCGTGGAGGCTCCCCCCGTGCCATCTTGGCCTTATCATCAAAGGTTGCATCTGATGTCCTTATCAGGATGTTAACTCAGGCTGACTCATTTGCTCGGCACTGCTCTGATAAGGCTGTCAGGGACTGGTATAGCTGCCTGCCTGCTTGCGTAGCATTAGTCACAGTTATCCCACGTCACACCGGACCCACACTCCACCGACGGAGAGGGAGAGGAGGAGACAGATGCCAAGGATGAGGGCATCTATGGGGGAAACTTTTGTACGATTTGACTCAGCGCTGATGCTGTTGAATTACAGCAGCATCTAGATGAGCTTCACAATAAACCTCATCATTGTACATCAGTGAAAGGGACTTCGTAATGGTCTCTATTTTGACTGTGAACGTTTAAAAAAAAAGACCCATTTCTTTATAAATGCTTTGCTCTTTGCAATGTGTGCTTAAATGATTCAAGCACGAAAAGAACTCGCTTCAGATTCATCATAGTGTAAAGTAGCTTCCAGATTTGAAGTGCACAGACATTTTCCTTTTTTAAGGGTCAGAACGCTTTCAAGGTGAGTGTAGAATAAATGTTATGCACTTGGAGCTGACAAAATTTGTTGCCCTGCCTCACAACTGAATAAACATTTTCTCTTTCCTCCTCTCCTTCAATTTTACATTTTCTCCAGCAGGTTCTTATCAGAAATGCATTGAAATTTTTTATTGCAGTGTAATGAAATATAGAGTTGAATGGTTCTGCAGATGTTGATAATCCTAGTAGAATGAACAGCATAAAATAGAGATAGAGATAAATAATAAAACACCCATTAATTCTTCTTATGGAAATGTGTTTTTATTATTACAGGCGAAATGATGACATTTTGTGTGGGATTCTAAGATGTTGGAAATTGCAAAGAGATTAGTTTTGGTTTTATGACTCCTGTAAGTTCATACAAGATTGATCCAAGTGTTCAAATCTTGCAGTGGAAGCAGCAGCGATGAAACCTCTCATCAGGACAAAATAGAGCATAATATCACAATGACAACATCAGTGAAAAGAACAAAAACACAAAACATGTACCGCCAACTGGAATCCAATCGTCTCTGTAGTCACAGAACATCCTCCAGTGGCCCTAGGCCTTATTAATGTAGCCCTCCTTGATAAGGAAATCATATATTTTGCGTGTCTTGTTGACATCAATCTTGATCAGAGCCCGGGCCTGTGCTAGCCTCAAGCCACCCTGCCGCCTGCATTCATTAAGCAGGGCCTGCTTATATTCCAGGTAGGCCCCT
This sequence comes from Lampris incognitus, assembly GCF_029633865.1. Classification (NCBI taxonomy): domain Eukaryota; kingdom Metazoa; phylum Chordata; class Actinopteri; order Lampriformes; family Lampridae; genus Lampris; species Lampris incognitus. The sequence continues at coordinate 16,367,750 of NC_079217.1, read as the reverse complement.
GGAACCAGCCGTACTACCTGGCACAGCTACAAGCACAAGACAAATGTGGAGGTTATACAGACATAGTGGCAGTTATGATAGCATATGGTGCACTTCTCTAAACTTTCAGTATGAAAACCCGGAGAAGAAAAAGCAGCTGTACCTCTTTTTCACGCTCATTGAGCTTCTCGGTTCCTGGAAGTCCGGTCAGGTTGAGGGGAGGGGCGCTTCTTCTACCTGTTGCTGTGGAACAGCAATTTGATAAAACAGTCTGAACTGGCCAGCGACACTGGTCCACACCTCAGATAACATAATGGCGGCTTGACAAAATAAACTGTTAATCCCTTTGTTGGATATGACATTGGCACAAATATTTATGCTGCGCAAAACGTGTTAATATACCTGGGGTCTAAGTATCCTATTTGTTTGCTTCAGGTTAAGGGGAAGAAACGAATATAAGGGGAAAACAACAACAGATAAACATGCATGCCAAACCCATTTTCCCAAATATTAATATCTCTGAGAATACATTAATGTAAGAGTGCCTGCCTGAGTACCTTGCTAAGAAAATAGATCAGAGAGCATTGGGAGGGAGCTGCTGAGGGACAGGGAGTCAGGGTGAGGCTACTTACTTGACATGGTGATGGTCGTAACAACAGGAGTGATGCCAGCGTCTCTGTGTTCAAAGGGAAAAATGTTACTGACACTACACATTAAGCAAATGCACGCCACACACATGCTACCAACATAAGCACACCACTTTCAGACTTTGTTTGTTATTCTCACTTAGTGGCATCCTCCTCCTACCTGAGCACGAACCACTGCAAAGACTGAACCAGACAAAAGGCTTTGGATGAAAAATATAATTTACAAGAGTAGCATTGTGTTAAAAAGACAAAATTTATAATTTGGGCATAAATGTTGCACAAGGAGAGGACTACAGTGGAGTTGAGACATAAGAACCAAATCTAGCCTTGTTCATCTTACCAAATCTAGTGTTTATATGAAGTTAGTAGTTGGGATCTCCGGAGAGCAAGGCTACACTAGCCCCTCTATCCCACACACGGTTTAAAACTGGAAGAAAAAAAAAAGTGTGGTCTCACATTGCAGCCTGTTTACTGAGCCACTGCTGGCATGCCCGGCCATCCTGGATGTACTGTAGCACATCACACAACATGGTTCTCTTCCTTTGCTCATCCTCCCGCACTCGCTTCACCCGCTCATAAACCTTGGCACCTGCCAGGGAGGGATACACAGTGCCTGGAGGTTAATGGAGGATGGAAGCCTTCAAATCTCTACATTTAAAAAAACAACAGTTAATCAGTTCTTTAAAGGCATAGTAAACCTTTAATCTCATTTTTTTTGGACCTCCAAGTGTGTTAAGTTTTCCCTAGGGTGGTAAAACAGATTGGCTTGGTGACAAAGTCAACAAAAAGATGATGCTTCTCAATACTGCATAGCCAACACTTGTGGGGTCCAGCGCGTTAGACCAATAAATGAGTCTAGCAGAAACGAGACACGCCAGCATTAGCAGACTAAACTCTCTGGGTGGACTTGTGAGAAGCTGTGGTGTGGTGTTTAATGACACCACTACCAGCTTCAGCCCCCATCACTGTCCTCTTCATCTAAACACATGTTCTGGCCTTTTCCAAATTGTGAGTGACAAACGAGTGCTTACTCTTTAAAGCTGGGGTAGGCAACTTTGGAGAAGTGAGCAATTTCGAAATTGAACCGCCCCAAAAAAATCCTCTCACCCTTTGCAATAACTCCTCCTTCCCTCCCGCAAACCAGGTTCACACGCTTTCCTAAGTTTGGAAGTTATCACTGACAAAACTTGTATTTTCATCAATAATAATCTATGCATGTAAAAATTATATTTTTTAGTTACTCTTAGATTGATGGTTAAAGTAGGTGAAGTATTTATTAAGATGAACACTATTTAGATGAATGCTATTTAGTCTATTCACATCTGCAAGATCCATGGTGACAAAAAAATCTGAGTGAGGCTGTGTACATGACTGACTGACAGGCAGTAGGACCGCCCCGTCACAGAGAACCCCCCTGATTGGTTGAGGGCCATCTCAACCAATCAGGGGAGCTCAGGTGAGATTTTGAGATGCTGAGTAGATACATAGGGTTAAACACAGAGGCTTGATTTTCTCTCAGACCATTTTTTTCTTCCTCAGACTATTTAAATAACTCATAGCTGTAAGAAGGATATGATTTTTTTTTGCCAAATAACACTGAAAGACAGTTGCCTACCTCAGCGTTAAAGCTTGCTACTATCCCCTATTTTAGCCTTGCTAGCTACTTCTAAGCACTAGGTCTACTTAGAAGAGTGATGTCCTGGTTGACAGGTAATCCAGAGGTCCTGATGGGACGATTTAGGGTTAAAAACACCCTGTGTATTCTATCTTTTATACACTAGGCTAATTGTTCTCTGGCACTTCAGCAAAAGTAGCCCAAAGTAGAGCCAGAACTACACGACACTACCAACATTAGATGTCAGCTGTCCTCTCCTCTATCCCCTAATGTGTCTAAAAATGATCAACTTTTAATAGAGTATTTGTTTGCTCCACTATGACTCATGCATTGTAACAGAAACCTGAATGCCAATTTTGCAAAGCTAGCAAGTGCTTTTTTTAAGGGGCCACAACCCACAGAATATACTCAACCCCAAATGCTCTGACAACAAAAACTTTAGCCTCGGGAGCTTTTGCTGAAAAATAAGTTAGGAGTTAAATACCTGTGAAGCCCACGTCTGAAAACACAAATGTCACTCTGCTTGGGTACGTAGCTTCAGTCAGACAACTATAAGTAGGAGCCTTCTGAATGGGCCAGTGATTTGATTCACAGTAAAAACAGTGATGGCAAGGCATGAAAAGTGAGGCTAAACTTACTGCAGAAAGACTTGATCCCAGCCTTTCTGTACTCCTGCAGCCTATGGATTTCTCTCCTCAGGTCAAATTCCACTGAAAGAGATGGACACAGCAGCAGTCAGAGGTGCACCTGAACACACCGTTGCAAAGATAGAGGACACCTGAGCTTTAGATATGTGCTTACTGATGTCAGAACCAAACACACCTCAAGCATTGTTTCGAGCAGATCCTTTCCACTGGGCTTGACAATACATGATGGCACAATGTGCCTGTGTGTTTGTGTAATTTAAACATTTCCATAAAGAAATATATACCTTTGAATGCAAACTGTGTCATTAATCCATTCATCCACCCATTATCCAAACCGCTTATCCTGCTCTCAGGGTTGCGGGGATGCTGGAGCCGATCCCAGCAGTCATTGGGTGACAGGTGGAGAGACACCTTGGACAGGTCGCCAGTCCATCACAGGGCCAACACACACACACACACACACACACACACACACACACACACACACACACACACACACACACACACACACACACACACACACCTAGGGACAATTTAGTATGGCCGATTCACCTGACCTGCATGTGTCTTTGGACTTTGGGAGGAAACGGGAGCACCCGGAAGAAACCCATGCAAACTCCACACAGAGGACAACCGGGACAACCCCCAAGGTTGGACTACCCTGGGGCTTGAACCAAGAACCTTCTTGCTGTGAGGCGACTGCGCTAACCACTGCACAACCGTGCTGCCCTTCGTTTCATTATTACAACACAAACTAACTGCCACAAACAAAAATGATCTATCAGAGCTAAATAGCTCACGTCAACCAATTCATGCTAATGTTGTGTATGTGAGTTAAAACACATTCACATAATAATTTGCACACATTCACACATATTTGGAGCCTGCAGCTAGGATAATTAGTCAACAGGTTCACAGCGTGGTGATTAGTTTACTGTAGAAATAAAAACAGGTTGTAGGCATTCATGTCAAGCTTTCAACCAGCCTGTGAACATAACAGTGTGTACACAGCTTATACTCACACGCGTGACTTTCGATGAATTTGTCATGCTCAATAGGCCCAACTACTCTTGCAAATCGTCTCATGACATCATACAGTTCTTGCACTTCCTTTGGGTAGCATCGCTCGAGTACTGAGACAGAGAGCAAGAGAAAGAGAGTATAGAGAGAGATAGACAGATAAACACATGTAGGGTATTGAGCAGGTGATGGAAAGGAACACAGGGCCTGGGGAAACATGGTAACTGCTGTATTGGTACACTGTATCATATTGATTCATCTTAGCTTAGATAAGAGGCCTTCCAAGGAACACAAAGGAGAAGTTAAAATCTTCTATCGAGCAACCTTATTGCATGTCATACGCACCCTGATGAGGCTGGTAACAGTGTAAAAGCTCCCCCAATGGGCATTTCACCACCAACCCGCCACAACCCCCCTCTTACGTGCTGGACTCAAAAGCATCACCAGTGTTGCTGAGTAACAGAAAAGTGTAAAAGCCAAAAAGGAAAGCTGTCAGGGATGGATGAGAAGAATGGACCTGAGCTTCTGCCAAATTCTCTCATTAGCCTCTTTGTATCCATGCTCTAACTAGCATTTATCATCGCCGTCTGACTGCACCCCCCCCCCATAAAAGTCATGTTTGCACTCTGCAATGCAACAAAGACACTTAATAGTAGGCGAAGAATAAAGTACAGAGCTCAACCTCTGAAGGAGTTGACCAAATCGACATGAATGGCATCTTTTAATGTGTGCAACTTCTTGTGTGACAGGACACCAATTGCACAGCTGAGAGGAAATAAATAATAATAAAAGCAACAGGGGATTCAACGTGCTGTTGGACCAAAACAATGACTTGAATCATTTAATGTGACAGGCCTCAGACTAGTCACAATGGGCTTCAGATAGACAATTGCCCTGCGAGTATAATAACACTGTCGGTCAAACTGCCTCCAGCAATAGCCAAAGCATGACACCGTGAGCTTTCCAGACTGGCATACTCCTTCTATTATTGTGTATGACATAAATGTGAACACACACACACACACACACACACACACACACACACACACACAATTTACATTTGTGTGCGCGTGCGCGCACACACACACACACACACTTATGCACTCTTGACAGTCTCCATGACAACCAGTCTGCAGCTCCAAAGCTACTTTAGGTTCCCTTTTGTCTTGAAACACTACAGAGATAAGGGGAAGGAGGGAGAGAGGGAGGAGGGCTGACTGGAGGCTGGAGGATGGATAAATAAAACATGAGGGGAGTGCTCTTGAAATCCCCAAAACCACAACCAATTTCACAGGGCAACACCTGGAGATAACAAAGGGTTTGTCAGTTAGAGGTAAAAACCTGGCAAATTGGATGACTACATACATATAGTATGCAGTACCTTTGCCGTCTGACCCCCAGTGCATAAATCCAAGGCATGGAAGCGTTACCAGGCTTGGATGAAATCCAACCTGTGAGGTGTGGATCAATAGAACCTCATAAAGGTCCCTCCTGTTAGACTTGAGGTGTTCATTGCATAGGGATCTACTCATAGTGAGGTAATCATTTCATAGCTCATGCTGGCACAGGTGCCCCGTGGACTATTCCCAGTCTCGACTGTAAACACAAGCACTGTCAGACACCAACATTTGAGCTACCCAGGGGGGCCATGGAGGTCAATGGTAGTTATTGCACCAGAGAAACACAAACACACTGCGGCCATAGAAACACAAACAAACACAAAACTAATCTCTGTTAGATATCAGATGCTTCTCCCAGGGGTTATGATTGCAACAGCAGCCAAGCGCAAGCAGCTTTCAGACAAGGACTTACTCTGGAATTTCCTCAGGTTGATTAGTCCATGGTCTCGAATTATCCTGCAAGACAACAGAAACTTTTAATACCAGACTTGTATGTCTAGCCTTGTAACTGAAATTATACAAACTGAAACTTAGCTTGTGTAGATATAATTTCTTTTTGAAATATTAAGTCTGTTCATTAAAGCAATCTAAATGACACTCTGGTCTTCTCCCAAAGTTTGGTGCTCCTATCGGTTTTGTTTGTTCTAGTGTCGTTTCTGGTGACCTTAATAGAATCACCTTTCCAAGGTATAAACCCCTCAGCATGGAGTTTATTTTATTCTTCATCTATCATTTTAGTTGTTAGATTTAATGTGACCAAACAATTCAGCTCGGCTAACAAAACGAATTTAGTAATAAAGGTGTTGAGCAATTCAAAAAGGGTCACAATGGTCTAACTGACTGGCAAATTACTCTGAGAGACTTTTCGTGGCTCTTCCAAAACTGCACTCTACAGCTCACAGGTTAGCACTTGGGGTTGCTAAAAACCCAGTCCAGAAAGTAAAAACCCTAACTGTGCCTTTACTCCATCAATTTAGGGAGCTAGCTGATGTGGGAAACTAGTCTGTGCGATCTGCTGGTTTAGTACATGGGTGAATCAAATACACGGTTAGGACTTCAGCTTTCTGGACTGGGCTTTTACACCGCTTTGATGTACTTTGACTTGGTTGCAAGCTAAGAGAGAAAACAGTAGGAGCACTGGATGGAAAGGGGAGCTGGACAACACACGTGCCTTCCCAGCCAGACATACCATTCCACAGTGCCCTGGGAGCAGGATATAATTAGAGATGATTTACTAATGTATGTATTAATGAAGGAAGTGCAACCAAGACTAACAATTTAGTGGAAAGGGATTATTTTAAAGAGGAAATATGTGATTATTTTAGTTTAAAAAATAAAATAAAATTATCAACAGAATGTGAAGAAATGTTATGTTAAACATGTCTATGTATTGTGTTGCAGCGATATCTACTGAAGTTAGCATGCTAACCAACTAACCCTGGCCCGTACCATCTTGTAATACCACTTTGTACCTCAAGAAGCGATAGTGAGTCAGTGTAGCATCCAGTCTGCCCTCAGTCCAACACGAGAGGATGAGGGAGTAGCGCTTCTCTGAGGGTAAGGGCAGGCACCCCCCCGAACAAATGCTCATATCTCAAAAACTGTAGATCGCACAGCTTAGATTTTTACATCGTTGAGTGCCAGCAAAAATTTTGATGTATACAACTACTACTACTACTATTACTTTTGGCTGCTCCCGTTAGGGGTTGCCACAGTGGGTCATCCGTTTCCATTTCTTCCTGTCCTCTACATCTTCCTCTGTCACACTAGCCACCTGCATGTCCTCTCTCACCACATCCATAAACCTCCTCTTTGGCATTCCTCTTTTCCTCTTCCCTGGCAGCTTCATATTCAGCATCCTTCTGCCAATATACCCAGAATCTCTCCTCCACACATGTCCAAGCCATCTCAATCTTGCCTCTCTTGCTTTGTCTCCAAACCGTCCAACCTGAGCTGTCCCTCTATAATTGGTCCTAATCCTGTCCTTCCTCGTCACTCCCAATGCAAATCTTAGCATCTTCAACTCTGCCACCTCCAGCTCCGCCTCCTGTCTTTTCGTCAGTGCCACTGTCTCCAAACCATATAACATAGCTGGTCTCACAACCATCTTGTAAACATTCCCTTTAACCCTTCTGCCGCAAATCCCTCCTGACACTCTTTTCCACCCACTCCACCCTGCCTGCACTCTCTTCTTCACCTCTCTCCTGCACTCCCTGTTACTTTGTACAGTTGACCTCAAGTATTTAAACTCATACGACTTTGTCCCCTCTACTCCTTGCATCCTCACCATTCCACTGTCCTCCCTGTCATTCATGCACAGGTATTCCATCTTGCTCCTTCTGACTTTCATTCCTCTTCTCTCCAGAGCATACCCCCACCTCTCCAGGCTCTCCTCAACCTGCACCCTACTCTCGCTACAGATCACAATGTCATCCGCAAAGAATTGAGGATGCTACAGCGATGTAAAAATATCGGAAATTTGGAAGACTTAGTGTGTCAGAGTGCACCATATATGGTCATGTAATGTTAGTCTATGGGACGCATACCCTCTGAACACTCATATCTCAAAAAATGATAAACTTTAGGTCCGATAGTTTTTCTTTGCGAGTGGCTCGACAAATCTTCCTATATTTTATGTTTTTTTTTTTTTTGTGTATAATGCATGCAAAATTGTTTGAACAGTGGTGAGTTAGAAACCCTTATGGCAAAAGTGCAGTTCTGTCCCACGCACTCTAAAGGCTTGAATATATTACCAAGTGGACGTGTACATGAACAGCAGAGCCCTGCACAGGCCAAAAACCCCAGCACTAGGCCGTGGTGATCAAGCCCTAGCCCGCCCCAGGCCAACAAAGTCTGCAATTCTCAGCCCAAGCCTGACCAGAGACGGACACCAATATCTATCTCATGCACACTCACTAATGTGCGCTCTCTGATACAAGCAAACACCGATCGCCGGTTCGAATCTCCGTGTTACCTCCGGCTTGGTCAGGCGTCCCTACAGTCACAATTGGCCGTGTCTATGGGTGGGACGCCGTATGTGGGTATGTGTCCTGGTCACCACACTAGCACCTCCTCTGGTCGGTTGGGGCACCTGTTCATGGGGGGAGAGGGAACTGGGGGGAATAGCGTGATCCTCCCAAGTGCTAGTCCCCCTGGCAAAACTCCTCACTGTCAGGTGAAAAGAAGTGGCTGATGACTCCACATGTATCAGAGGAGGCATGTGGTAGTCTGCAGCCCTCCCCAATTCGGCAGAGGGGTTGGAGCAGCAACCAGCACGGCTCGGAAGAGTGGAGTAATTGGCCAGATACAATTGGGGAGAAAAAGGGGGGGAAATAAAAAAATAAAAAAAGCTCTAGTGTGAAAGCACCCTAAATTCCCATAGGAAACCTCTTGAGTGAAGTCCCTTTGGGAGGGACTGTGAATTTCACCCCAACTTTCTGGTAATATGCTGCCCCCTATTTGTTTGGAGTATGAATTCGACAGTTGGCTGATTCTTACACATTGCCCCCTTTAAAGTGACTGACCAACCCATAATGTTTAATATAATTTAAAGTGTTTAATAGAAAAATGCATCCAATTTAATCGGATAAATTAGCTCACTATATGTCATAAATGTCTACAACCAGTTTGAGTACAGCCCGGATTCTGAATAGATATCATACGCTGGCGTGAGTTCACAGCAACTGTGTTTTAAAGACAACTGACCAACTCGGTGCTTTACTCTCAAGTGCAAGCATAATTTTATGAAGGGGCGGACATGTTTCTCCCCAGTCAAACTATCAATGTGTTGGACAAGAGCTCATGTAGATGGTATAGGACATTTTAAAAAGCTCAGTGTCAGTAATAACAGCTGTAAAGTTTAACTTTAAACAGTCTGAGCTTCTCAAATATGCTTTTTCTAATAGTGCTATTGGTTTTTTCCCCTGTTAGTGATGATACTTCTGGAATTATTTAATTTCTAGAAAGAGGAAGACACATTCTAGAGGCATAGATAGATGTTCAAAAATACAACTTAAATGTTATTCAGCAAGTCTTGTTTTGAGCGATCAAAAACAGCATTGTCTTATATTGCCATCTATTGATAGACTGGGGTCATTACATCATCCATCATAAGAAAATAAGTGAAAAAAACGTACTTCTTCCTGCGTTGTCTCTCTTTTAATCTTGAATGATATATGTCGACAACTGCAACCTTGAGTGCTAAAGAGGAAAGACATGACAAAATGCAGGGGGTTAGTAAAGGAGCTGCCTACAACTAATTACCAATATTCCCAATTATCCAAAGGAATTTAATCAAGTGCAACTTGACACACGAATATATAACAAAGTCCAGTTGCACTTGATTCAATTCCTTTGGATAACTATGACCTGGAGGAATGAGAACATTCACAAATATTCCCATTTAAAAACAAACAAACAAACAAACAAACAATAAGATTATACCCACCATGTAGGATATCTGAATCATCATCCACAAAGTCAATGTCTTTCAAATCCCACTCAGCATAGTTGTCAAACTCCTACATAGGCCAACAAAAAAGCGTTTAAATAGTCTTAGAATAAGAGCGATTATCTGAAACAGTGGAGTTTTTACTGCCGTCCACCATGATGAACACCCCAAGTCAAGTTTTCAAAGGGTTAAGGACTGAATCACTCATTTCAAAGACAACAGCAAGGGTAAGGCAAGGTATGTGTCAACATTTTAAGACCACATGAAATAAAATGTATTTTATTCCATTTTACCCCTTTATCTGCACCAAGTTCTCAATTTTCCGTCATTATTTTTTGCCAAAAGCAGGTTTATGGATGTGGTGAGGGAGGACATGCAGGTGGCTGGTGTGACAGAGGAAGATGCAGAGGACAGGAAGACATGGAAACGGACGATCTGCTGTGGTGACCCCTAACAGGAGTAGCCGAAAGTAGTAGTAGTGGATTTTTTTTGCCAAAAGATTCACACAAAAAAGTTTTCATGTTTTCTCTTGCTTAAAGACAGTAAATTCATAGTTGCATCTTTTTACAGCTGTGGGTGGGCATCAAGAAAAATGTCCAGTAGTAATGCGATTTCAATTCTCTTTAGAATCCCAATCACATCCACCATCCGTCCCTTCTTAAATCCTAGCCCAACTGCTTGTTTCTTCCGGAGATTTTTCACATCTTGGAAGCCCTTAACACTCTAAATTATGTTTCATGTGGTCTTTAAATGAGACAATATAGAGCCATCTAGTGGCTATCTATGTCTTAGCTTTAAAGCAAATAACATGACATCACCAAATTACTTCAGAATAAAGCAGGCAATTCATCATCGCATTACTTTGGCACTGGAATAACATTCAAAAAGTACTCTCGTAGTAGACGTATGACTTAATCCGAAATCTAGATCTCCCCTCACCTCCATAAAGTCTGCTCTGGCAGGCATGTATCCAGCCATATCCCGAGACAGCACCGAGTCAAATGTGGGCCTAGGAGGATCATCTGTAGCTGTGACCAGAGAAAGTATGTACACATTTAAATGTTAATATGTCCTCTGTACTGTGAAGAAACAAACTCAAGAAAACCCACAAAATTTCAGGTATACAGGAAATGTCAGAATGGACATGAGGTACACTGTAAGAGGATATTTAAAGATTTTTAATACATCTCTCAGTATCACCTACTTCCTTTGAGGCACACTTGATTTTACAAGACCTAATACTATATTTAGAAATGTCAAATTTGTTCTAATGATTGCTTAGCTTTCTGTGTTTGAAATCTGTCTTTGGTAACTGAGGATGGTTTGTCAGGCAAATAAACACTTACAGATGTAGAACCGAGGCAGATTGGCACAAACTACTGGCTGACATATTGATCAGCCATCATGATGGGCTAGTAATTTTTAGGTAAAAGGGATATTTTTCTTTATTATCTTTCAGAGATGATGCATGGTCAACCAGCTAAACAAGATACTCTAGTTAGCAATAGTCTGCAACATGCTAACTTGAAAGCTTAGTCTAAAATACAGCAATTATGATAAATACTAAGAGTTGGAGACAAATCTCCGTAACAATTAAATGCCTCAGTTTGACGGCTCTTGAAATTCTACAAAGGTATTAAGTCCTTTAGAGAATACAATCACTTCATATTCTTTTCGTCAAATTCACAATTTATGAAACAACAGTTTTCAACAAACACAATTAAAGCTAGTGGTTTACATGTATACTGACATTTGAAGGGAATCGCACTGTCTGCAGAACGAGACTCCTCCATTTGTCGGAGGCTGAGCAAGGTAGAGGAGAACAGAGGATTATTGATGAAGTTCTTCATGTAGTGGCTCTCACACTCCTCCTTGCTCTTGGTGCGCATCTGGTAAGCCACATCTTGCCTAAGAAAGAGTAAGAAATGTAATTATAAATACAATTGTCATTATAACAGTTTCAATGTGCAAACTGTTTTACAATTGCCAGTTCCTATTAAAAAAATATTAGATGGCATCACAGGTTAAAATGGGATTTGTGAGGTGGGGGTGCCTTGTTTCAAGGGGGTTGGCTATGTGCATGGATGCTGAATATTATGTTTTATAAATTGTATACAGACCTATAACATAATAAATAATATATAAAGCCTTTAATTGCATTTTTTTTAAATTCTGAATAAATACAAGAATTAAAGATTTTCAACAAAATGTAAAATTTCATTTGTATCATTCATATCCTGATGTACAAGGGCTCAAGCTCCATCTGATGATGTTTGGAAACCTAGGTGGTGAAGCTCCTGGCTGGCCCTGACCCAATTTAATCCATGGATGATATATATAAATTTGTATTTCATTCTGTATTTCACCTGAATAATAGCTTGACATTGGCCTATCACTAGAGGATGTCCTGGTGACACATTTGAAAGACTAGCCTCAGTCTGTAACAGTCTGTAAAGAGCAGACTAACCAGTTTCCAAAACCACAGTCCATAACTGCTTCCAACAGGGCCATCTCTTCTTGTGCTGTCCATCCAGGGTCCAGTACAGGGAAGTCTGATGTCTGCATGATAGAAGCAGATTGGTAAATGCGCTGAAAGTATGTCCCCGAGTGTATATGTGTGTATTAATTTGGAGAACAACAAGAGACATGCCAATGCCTTTTTTGTTTACTCACCATGATTTCATATTTGTGATCACTCTGATGTTTCTTATATTCAAATCCTCTGGTGAAACACTAAAGAAAATGTTTTGAATACTTTACAGTAAGAACAAGTGGTTGGTTAATCAACAGAGACTGCTATGATACTTGTACAACGGCCTCCACTTACCTGAAGACATAGCAGGAATGGTGAGGGTCCACACTCGGCACATTTGATGTAGGGCTCAGTAAGATATGATGAGCAGCCCCTGCATGGTGGCTTATCAAAAGGATCATCTGAAACAAGAAGCATTTGTATGCTTAAAACACAGATAAAGCACTGGGGTTTTACATATAGATGTATAGATGTTCAAGATGAACATCTAGTTATGCCTGAGAAAATAAAATCAACTTTTCCATAATGTTAAAATGCAAACGACTCATTTCGCTTAATTCATTAACCCCCCCCCAACTATTTTTAACAAAAGCTTTAAAGCTTTTCCCGAGTGCTGCACGGCGGCTGCCCACTGTTCCTAGCTACACAAGCCGGGATGGTTAAATGCAGAGCATAATTTCCACATGGGGATTAATAAAGTATATCAAAACCAAAAGCCCCTCCTAAATGCGGAAAATGCTGCGTAATTTAGCCAAAGGCAACATCCTAATTCAGTATAGCAAATGTAAGCAGACTGTGCCGAGCTAACAATCACTGTGACCACTCCAGCAGTGATAATAAAAGCTGTGATTGTCAATACGTTATCGGTGTGCCTCAGCCTGATGGATATGAACACATTTTTATTCAATAAAGCACACACGGATGCGTGACACATCAGATATCTAAAACAATATCACCACAGCCTCCTTGTTAAGGCCGACAAATTATTGTCGTTCACTGTTAACACAGCCATGGACTGGTGTTTCGTTAAAATCGCCAGGCAACGTTCACACAAACAACACATTAGCTAACTCGCATAGCTTCATTTACGCCTGGAGCGTAGCTAGCCACAAGCAACCTAGCAGAGGATCAGCCTGTATGTTCATTTTCATCTTGATTTGGTTATTGACACGACTTACTTCCAAAAGATGCCAGTCGATCCATAGAATAGTGTTAAGGTTAGAGGAATAAATCTCAAACCTGAATCAATCGTTTGGTTTCAATCTATTATTCAAACTTGAATTATAAGCCTGCGCACGCAGGCAAAGCTAGTCAAACCAGGATAAATCGATGACTGGCGATTCAACCAAAGTGTTATGAATTCAATTCAATTCAATTCAAACTTTATTGCAGACTCAGGGTCCATAGCAGACAAAGACAAATAGGTAAAAGACAATCCCTAGACAATACACAGAGTAAACACAATAAAATTACATAAATGGAACAAGTCAGTGTGTTAAAAGAAGGCAGCTATACCAGTGGTCCCACTGCCGGGATTGGTAGCGTGCGGCACCGAATCTTACATTAGTTAAACTGTTGATGATTACATTATCAGAGTCATTAAGCCGGCAAATAAATTTATACATAAGATTTCTTAGAAGAGCTTGAAAGGTACTGACTCCTGCAGCCACAAACATTTCACTTGCACTACACCATCTAGGTCTTTTTAGCAGTATTCTCATAGCATCATTATAAGCTACTCGAAGCCTCTGTAAACTTGCTTTTCTGTAGTTTGACCACAGGCGTGCAGTATAGAGTGTTGTACAGTATGCTCTGAACAGAGACATCTTCACACTAACTGAACACATACCAAACTTGTGTGGCAGAGTGTTTGCTTGTGCATACATCATGCGGCATTGCCTATAAATATCATCATTATCTGTCATTTGTTCAATGATATAGTGCCCAAAATATTTCACCTTATTACATACCACAAGATTATTATCAGACTATTTAAAATCAGGAAATTTTAGATGATTGACCCATTTGGTTCTGCAGATCATGATAACACTCTTACTAGCATTGTATTTGATGTCATGCTTCACACCATACATAGAACATATATCAAGGAGCTGCTGGAGACCAGCGCTACAGGGACTAAGAATGACAAGGTCATCTGCAAACATAATATGGTTCACCAAGGTATTGCCAGTCATGCACCCAGTGTTACAGGCTTTCAGCTGCTTGGACAAATCATCAATATATAAATTGTAGAGAGCCGGAGACATAATTCACCCTTGTCTGACACCACTGATAACCCCAAATGGGGCTGAAACACTATTACCCCATTTCACTTGCATAGTCTGGTGGGCATACCAATAAGCCAGAATTCTCACAATGTATTTAGGGACCCCTCTTTGACTCAATTTAACAAACAACTTTCTATGATTAACACGATCGAAAGCTTTAGAAGCATCAATAAAACACATAAGAACCGACGAGTTTTGGCCTCTGTATTTGTTTACAATTTCCTTTAAGGCATATATACTATAACGTGCATGGATAAGAAGACACGCTGGCCGCTGGCTCGCGGGTCTGACCCTTTAGTCGAGCGGTTAGCGATGTCTCCTGCGGTGCGGGCGCTACCGGTTCGCTTCCCGGCCGCGGCAGTTCCTGTGGTTGCGTTGTCCCCCGAAGTCGCTACAATACATAAGTCAGTGCCATGTCTAGCTTTAAAACCAAATTGGTTATCTGTGGAGTTGATAAATTCATGCACTCTATCCAGCAGTATTCTTTCTAGGACTTTTGACAGTATGCTGGCTAGAGCTATAGGTCTGTAGTTATCTAGGCTGCATACTTTACCAGCTTTGTCCTTAATGACTGGCACTAACAGTAGACAACATGAAGGCCCTTTGGTTTAAATCTGGCATTTCGCTAACTGAACATAAACCTTTATGTTCACACATTGGTTGCCAACGTATCTTTGTTAGAGGATCTATCTAAAAAAACAGTAATTCAGTAAAAAAAAAAATTTTTTTTTGAGTTGTGCTTTACAGGTCCGGCTCCGCAGTAGTTTAATATTTTTGCTATGCCTAAAATCTTGAAGATGCAAACAAATGTGCCTATTGACCCTTGCTGCTGATGTTGTAGATGGTAAACAAATGAATGCAGGGAACAGGATTTACAACTGCCCGTCATATCTTAAAAACAAGCATGGTACATAGGCAATCATTTTAAGAATAGTGTAACGGAGTGACTGCGGTCAGGGAGGGGAGCTGCTGCGGATATTAATTGGAATAAAGGGCTGCCCCTATGCAAGGTGAGGACTGGGAGGATGGACTAGAAAGTGTTGAAAGTGAGAGAGCTGGGTGCAGGCAGGTGATTATGATGAGCGGCCCTTGGTGCTGGCAGTCAAGCCCAACAGGGCACTCATTGCTGGGGTAGGTGCCGTTCGCATGCCATTTAGGGCTGCCGACGGTGAAGACAGGTAGCCGGGCGTAGGTCGATGTTCCTGGGTGGACCAGGGCCAGATAGCCCAGATTAGTTGAGGCGGGGAATTAGGGGTGCGATAGCCACTTCTCAGGTTGTGTAAGAGGCTCTCCTGCTGCATGTGAAGACCTCTTAGCGACGGACCGGCATGCTTCCCACTTCAAGCTTTGGCAAGGGCCGGACGAGCGCCAACGCTCAGACCCCGATGGAGGGTCTCGAACCCAGGGCAAGCAAAGTCTTTCAAACGACTGCTTTCATTATTTTGTTAGTGTTGGTTGTTTTGTCTCGTTTGTCTGGCCACTTTTACTCTAAGCAGTTTATGCCACCATGTTACCGGGGAAGGGGACTGTTTAAGGGACTATTATATTCTTTATGTCGCCTGCATGTGCCCTTAAGAAAAGACGGGTTGCGTTGTGGTCAAGTTTGATGAGTATTTGCAGTGCGTTGCCCTTAGTCAGGGCTAGTCAACTACTTTCTTATGAGGGCCAACTTATTCAAATGTAAATGGTAAGGGGGCCAAACTTTTTTTTCTCCAGAGTAATTATCAGATCTTAGCACTTACATGTGAACATGAAAAACACTAAATACCCTTAATATTGTGTATCAAAAGTGTTTATTAACAATGTGTTTATGTAACATACAAAACATGGCAGTCATTTCATACATACTTTGGACAGTTGACCCCAAGTATTTAAACTCATACGCCTTCGTCACCTCCACTCCTTGCGTCCTCACCATTCCCACTGTCCTCCCTCTCATTCACGCATAGGTATTCCGTCTTGCTCCTACTGACGTTCACTCCTCTTCTCTCCAGTGCATACCCCCACCTCTCCAGGCTCTCCTCAACCTGCACCCTACTCTCGCTACAGATCACAATGTCATCCGCAAACATCATTTTCCACAGAAACTCCTGCCTGATCTTGTCCGTCAACCTGTCCATCACCATTGCTGTCATGGACTCTGCTGGAGGTTCCTGCTCCTCTTAGCCCCCTCCCTCCTGCTGCTTCTCCTGCACACACCCCTCCGCTCATTCTCCAATCAGCACCTGCCAGTTTTCCCACCAGTACACTGTCTCCATCCACTGGCACGCCCCCTGCATTATCTGTCAGCCTATCAGTTGTTCATTCTGCCACACTTGTTGCTTGTCTGTTTCATTACCCCAGTATATATTCTGGTCGGTTGGCCCTTGTTGTTTGCCAGATCGTAGTTTGTGCTCCCTGCCTGCTTCGTATCCCCCCTGATTGTATGTATTCAGTAAAGTCACTCTTTTGCCTAACTCCTGCCTCTGCTCAGTGATTCTGCGTGTGGGCCGTCTCTGATTTGTGAAAGTTGCAAAAAAAGGAAAGGGCTCAGAGCTGATCCTTGATGTAATCCCACCTCCACCTTGAACCCATCTGCCATTCCAACCGCACACCTCACCATTGTCACAATTCCCTCATACATATCCTGCACCACTCCTACATACTTCTCCGCAACGCCCGACTTCCTAATACAATAATACATATTATAGGGCATTATTCATATTTATTTATAAGCACATTTAAATTATGATTTGGACTAGTAGGCTACAAGTCGTTTGATATAGCCTACAGTAGACCAAATAGTTGTTCTAACTGTAGTAGGTAACGTTAGGTCGCCTCATTGAGCAGAGCTTCTCATCAGTGGATAATAGACATGTGCAGAAAGCCCTGTATTTGTTGAGGCAGCAAAATTATTTGTATTTGAATAAATGTGGAAATAGGCATAACAATCCTGTTTTTTGTTATTACTGTACTTCTAATTTTAAGATATTAAAGTGTTGAAATAAGTGTTCTTCAATAAACTATTGTAGCAAGGGAGGGTTTCCGTCTCCCAGACCACGGACGACTGCGCTGACGACTCAGCCAAAGCTCAGCTCCTCCAGACACAGAGACAGACAGCGGAGCGGAGGGACGGAGACCTGCGCTGTTAGTTGACATGTTTTCTTTTCTTCTTCCCGAAACTAATCATTCTTAAAATATTTGAAAATGAGATGGGAACCCTCCCTTTTACATTTGTGCTTTTCTGAATACCGTTAGGAGTTGGGAGGGTATCATTAGCATTTTATCGATACTACTATTCTTTATCGGTTGCTTTTTTTTTTTTCCATCCCAACCCCCAACCAACCAACCAACCAACCAACCTCTTTTCCCCGGCAATTGTATCCGGCCAATTACCCCACTCTTCCGAGCTGTCCCAGTTGCTGCTCCACCCCCTCTGTCGATCCGGGGAGGGCTGCAGACTACCACATGCCTCCTCCGACCGACCAGAGGAGGCGCTAGTGCAGCGACCAAGACACATACCCACATCCGGCCCTCCCACCCGCAGACACGGCCGGTTATGTCTGTAGGGACGCCCGACCAAGCCGGAGGTAACACGGGGATTCGAACCGGCGATCCCCGTGTTTGTAGGCAACGGAACAGACCGCTACGCCACCCGGACGCCCCCTTATAGATACTCTTATCAGCTCTTTTTCATTATTAAATAATTGCTTTTAAAAATATATTATTTAAAAAAAAAGAATAACTTCAGAAGAGGATTAGAATTTATTTACATTTTAGATATAACTTCATTAAACGAAACACTCAACGGTAGGGAAAGTGCTCAACAAGCATTTATTTTAAATATAACGAAATATATAAATGTATAAATAAATGTTTCTAGAGCAGTGCCAGTAGTTTTCAACAGCAAAATCATTACATAAACTCAATAATATCTCACCGTACACAAATTTAAAATGTCAATAAAATAATATTTCTGACATGAAAATACTGAGTGAAGCTTAGTCAGAATGAATAACACAGACATCAGTCATATCAGTCTCAGTCATTCCTCCTCGTTCTGAAATACACCATGTGGTGGCGCAACCTGGAAACATCGTCAGTAATGAGCCCGAGGTCATCAGGTGTTTCGGGTCTTAACATCACACACCCTCGTCCGAGCGACCCAGCCCCGACTTGTGTCCAGGTAGCGCATTACGCCACGCGTCACCCCTCTTTGGCAGTAGGCCACAAAACCCGACGATTTTCTGATGGTCCACTTTCGGGTGAAGCTCGTGTTGCTTGGAGGTTCCGGGCACTGTGGGGTTTCTCCGGGCCTAGCTCCTCCTCCGTCTCACCAGGTGCTGTATCAGGTACTTACGCTATGCGTTGCACCACTTGCTCCTTCCTCAAGCAGCCCACCTTTGGCTAGTGGCTCTTTAGACCTATTGGGTTCTTGCAGCATCTGCAGAAAGGCTTTTCGCAGCATATTTGTGGGTGCAGCTGAAGAGCTGCAGCTTGGGGTGCTAACCCCCCCCCCCCGCCCCAGTTGCCATCTCTCTGAGCTGTCCACTGTCTCTCCAGTTGTCGCCGCACTATCCGCGGTTGTCGTCCAACCTTTTCCTGTAAGTCACTGGCATCGCGATACTAAGTTCGTTCTGAAATACAACATGTGGTGGTGCAACCTGGACACATCCTTCAGTAATGAACCCAGGGTCATCAGGGGTCCTCCTGCCCCCCCCCCCGCCTCTGCTGATGGGATTCACTGAGGCTGGTTTGTCTCAGTCAACAGCTAAATCTACAAGAATTTAAAGATACACGGCAAACTAAGATAAACAGTGAGGCTACGTGCAGACAGCTTCTGTTTTAGCTTGTTTGTAGCATCTCGTTATTAGCCGAGCTAGCGCGCTGTGCCTGTGTAAAACATGGCGGCAGAGAACGAGAGACTGCCGGCGGACAGAGCAGATCGAAACATGGCGTTTGAACAGGTGTATTGATAAAGCATTGGCTTTTTACTCGCGAAGGTTTATTGCGCTAACAACGAGGAGCGTAGCTGTCGTCAGCTCGAGTTATCGTCCCCTCCTGGTTCGGTCTCACAGCTAGCGGCCTCTCGGCTCTGCTGTCCGCTGAATGAGAGCAGAGAGGCTGCAGCGGGATAATAAATTACACCGAAACGTAAAAAAATTAAAATAAATAACGAACCGGTAACCCCGGAGCTTATCAACATTACGGTCTTTAATAATTCAGCCCCGGAGCCCGTTTAATGCCTGGTTTCGGTACTCATCCCTAGTTGGGGGCTCCACCCCTAGTGGATAACCGCTGCGTGTATTTGCGAGGTAATCTTCCATAGGCGAATCAGGCAGGTTACCTACTCTGAACTACATCAAACAACATGTACTGTTGTAGTAGTGATAATGTTAGTCAGGCTAATACTCACCACCTGTCAGATTGCTTTTCGTATTGAAGCCCCCCATGTAGAGCGCTAGTGGAGTCTGTCCGAAATGTCTTCAAAGCAGACGTAAATTCGCGGCAAAATAGCGCGTCATTTGACAGCGTGAGAAATAGGAGGTGTGGCGAGAGAGCGTCTTAAGACCACCGTTTGCGTGCGTTTCACGCTCGATGCGTGAGAGTTGGCGACCATGTTCAACTACATGATCTCTGAAGCTTACTGAATTACACTTCATTAATCCAGTAAATTGTGAACGAGTGCATCGTAAGAGGTAATGTATGGGATATTGCCACAGTATTTGCATCAACATGTAAAGTTTTGCCTTTGATACGTCAGTAGCCGGGATAAATTGAACACACGACTACACTATTTCGTGGGGAATTTATTTTCCTGTTACAACTGGTGAAAAACTGGCACAATTGTGGCATAAATACGGAAGTGGCACTTCTACAAACGAAAGAAAACAAAAAAATGTACCACCCTGCCATGTAAATTCGAATGCGTTTGTGCTAATATACCAAATTTAGCAGCCATTTCAGTTAACAGAGAAAGTAACAATAATCCTATTTTACACATTTGCCAAACATTACAAAACAGCAAACTAGATATAATCAAACGGTTTCATACCGAATTCACCAATGGCAAACTGGGCTCTGCACGTGTGAGGTTTTCAGCAGTCTTACTGTTGTGTACGTGAGTAACATCTGTCATGTATTGGTTAGTTGTTTGACACTTGTCAGTACCCGTAGTGATGACGTCATGAGAAGACGCATTGTATGCCGGGAGTTCATCTTCTGATAAAGAGAGCAAAGAATTGAATACCTATCAAGAGTATGATTTAATTCGCTATGTCTGTCGGTCTAATTGAATGTATTAAGACAGACAGACACAACACTGGCGACGAAGATAACGACCGTGCTCGTTTAGTTGGATAGAAGTTTAGGTAGGTAGGTAGGATGGAGAAAACCGGCATTCAGAAGAAAAATGCTCTGTCTAGTGTAATCTATCCACTTAATTCGGCCCTGGCTACGAGACAGCGGATAAGAACTCTACTGTTACACTTAGCCGGACCAGATGTACAAGACATATTCTCGACTTTACCGAACACAGGTCAGCCAACGGACTTTGCGGCGGCAGTTCGCACTTTAAATCTCTACTTCGTACCATAATCAACGCAGCATATGCCAGACAGGCGCTTCACGAGCTGTCCCAAAAGCCAAGTGAGACTGTACAACAATTTTCCACTCGTTTGCGGCAGGCAGCCAGAGACTGTGGTTGGGGGGGGGATACTGATAATCAGATAAGAGACGCTACCTTTGTATATATTGTGGCGAACGTAGAAGAAACGTCAAAGGTAACTTTGCAGCCCCTTTATTGAACTCACACAGAAACAAGAACTTACCGAAATGTGATACATTACATGGGGGTCATCAACTCGAACAACAAAGTTGTTCAGAGTTTCAGTTACAAGGTTACACAACACAACAGAATGACAACTGCAATTACACCACAACAAATAGTAATCACATAAACACATAAAACCACATAAAACACTTACAAAACATTTAATAACAATTGACAATCTGCACGCAGTGCCTGATGGGTAAAACAGGACAATTGGCACAATTCTGACGTGGTAGCAACTTCGCTACATTACCCCCTCCAGCGTGTCGCCTGTCCTCAGCTGACAACAAAGTCCCTATAGCGAAGGGGAAGCCGTCTCCGCCGCTGCGGGGGCACGGGTCCCTGTTCCCCACTGTCTGTCCGGTTGGTAGGGCCTGTGGGTGTAGGAGGAACCGTCCCGGGTGGGCTAAACTGATCTACAGGTTCTTGAGCCAAGGGGCGGTAAGGTGCCAAACAGTCCCGGTGCAGAACTACCACCCGCCCCCGGACACACAGTTTCACCCGGTACACAACATCCGAAAGCTGCTCCAACACCTCACAGGGCCCCACCCACTGGCTGGCGAGCTTGGGGGAGACTCCTCTCTTCCGGGTTGGGTTGAAGACCCACACCTTTGCTCCTGGGGTGAAGGAGCGGCCCTGACAACGAGTGTCATATGCCCGCTTTTGTTTGCACCTGCCTGTTCCTGATACTGCCGAGCAAACTCTTGTGCCTCGGCCAGACGTTGTTGGAGGTCCCGCAGGTACTCGAAACCGGGTATCTTGGGAAGGTCAGTACCCGGGGGCGTGCCAAAGGCTAAGTCCACAGGGGTCCGCAGTTCTCTCCCGAACATGAGTGCGGCCGGTGTACACCCAGTACTTTCTTGTACTGCCGACCGGTACGCCCACAGGACCAGGGGTAGATGACAGTCCCAGTCTCGCTGGTGCCGTGAGGTGACAATAGCGAGTTGTGTGGTGAGTGTTCGATTGAACCTCCCACCAGTCCGTCGCTCTGGGGGTGGAGGGGCGTTGTCCTGGTCTTCTTCACCCCCATGCGTTGACACACCTCAGCGAATACCTGTGCCTCGAAGTTCCGCCCCTGATCGCTGTGTATTTCTTCGGGCGCACCGAACCGACAGAACA
Source organism: Lampris incognitus (assembly GCF_029633865.1). Classification (NCBI taxonomy): domain Eukaryota; kingdom Metazoa; phylum Chordata; class Actinopteri; order Lampriformes; family Lampridae; genus Lampris; species Lampris incognitus. The sequence continues at coordinate 16,345,241 of NC_079217.1, read as the reverse complement.
TCTCACACACCAGCCGCTCGGCTGTAGTGGCAGCGCTCTGGTCTGGGACCGCATATGCCTCAGGCCATTTGGTAAAGTAGTCCATGGCCACAAGGATGTACCGGTTTCCGTTGTCCGTAGTGGGAAATGGGCCAAGAACGTCCACACCGACCCATTCCATGGGGGCCCCCACCTGATATTATTGTAGAGGGGCATGGGAGCGTCTGGTTGGTCCTTTCTTGGCAGTGCAGGCATCACAACAGTGCACAAAAAGTTCAGTGTCATGCCTGCATCCGGCCCAGTAGAACCGTTGGCGCAGTTTGTTCAGCGTCTTTGCCACCCCATAGTGACCTGCCCCCACCAAGCCGTGGGCTGCCCGTAGCACTCGTTGGCGTCAGTCCTTGGGCACTAGTAACTGCCACACACCTCTTCCCCGGCCTGGCGCTTGCCAGACCCGGTACAACAGTCCATCACGCTGGGCCAAGGTGGCCCACTGGGAAAAGTAGGCCTTGGTCTCCACCGACATGGCAGAGACAGCTTGCCAGTGGGGGCGTGCCTTGGCGTCGACCCACTGTCCCACCCTGGCCAGGGTGGGATCACTATCCTGCGCTGTTTGCCGCTCCTGCTTGTCCATTGCCATCAGCCACGCCTCCTCTGGCTCAACCTGCCGCGTGATGGACACTTGGAGGATTGCTCTGTCTCGCTCCTCTTGGCGCTCACAATGTCTACAATCCTTGCAGGGACGACGGGAGAGGGCATCTGCATTGCTGTGCAGGCGCCCAGCTCAGTGCTGGGTCTCGAAGTCATAGCTCTGCAGCTCCTCAATCCACCTAGCCACCTGGCCTTCGGGCTCCTTAAAGCTGAGCAGCCAGATCAGGGCCGCATGATCCGTCCGCAGGAGAAAGGTCTGGCCATAGAGATAGGGGCGAAAATGATTGAACGCTGCGACCACCGCCAGGAGCTCGCGTCATGTAACGCAGTAATTGCGTTCAGGGCGGCTCAAGACACGACTGTAGTAAGCCACCACTCTCTCTACCCCAGCAACTTCCAGAGATAGGACGGCCCCCAGCCCCACATTGCTGGCGTCTGTGTCCACGATGAAGCAGCACTTAGGATCAGGAAGGGCCAGGATGGGTGCAGTGATCAAGGCAGTGCAGAGCCGGGCAAAGACGACTGCACAGTTGTCGTCCCAGTGGAACTCCTGTCCCTTCTCGGTGAGACGGTGTAGGGGACTGGCAATGGAGGCAAAGTTGCGGACAAAACGTCGGTAGTAGGAGACGAGCCCCGTGAAGCTGCGCACCTCGCTGACGTTTTGCGGAACTGGCCATTTCTCGACCGCCTCCACCTTAGTAGGATCAGGGGCCACGACCTCTGCCCCTACCACATGGCCCAAAAACTTGGTCTCACGTCGAAGGAGGTTGCATTTCTTGGGGTGCAGACGCAGGCCCGCCCCCCGAATGGCTTGGAAGACCTGACGGAGGTTCTCTAGGGCCAGCTCGAAGTCAGCGGCATGAACCAGAAGGTCATCAAGGTAAACCACGCACCGGTTGTGGGGAATGTGAGCCAGCACCCTCTCCATTAGTCTCTCGAATGTGGCAGGGGCATTGCAGAGACCAAAGGGCATCACACGAAACTGCCAGAGTCCCTGACCGATGGTGAAGGCCGTCTTGGGTCTGGCTTCTGGTGCCAGCTCCACCTGCCAGTAACCATTCCGTAGGTCAAGTGAGCTGAACCACTGTGACCCTGCGATGTGGTCCAGAGCGTCGTCAATGCGGGGCAAGGGGTAGGAGTCCTTGCGAGTTGCATTGTTCAGCCGATCGAAGTCCACACAGAACCTCCAGGTGTCATCTTTCTTTTTGACCAGGATGGCAGGGGCGGCCCAAGGGCTATTGGATGGCTCTATCACCCCAGCCGCAGCCATCTCTAGAATCATCCGCTCTGCAGCTTCACGCTTGGCAAGCGCTAACCGGTAGGGTCGCAGTCTAATGGGTGGGGTTGTACCAGTGTCGATTGTGTGCTGCACCAGGTTGGTCTGGGTGCACTCCTCTTCACGTGCAGCGAAAATCTCAGTGAACTGTTGGAGCAGGTCTTTCAGCTGTTGACTCTGCTGAGGGTCCAGCCCTTCACTGCTCCGCCGATACAGATCCTGGATGGCGGCAACAGTGTCCGGCGAGGGTGTCTGAGGAATGGTAGCCTCAATGAGGGTCATCGTCATTGTTGGTGGGCTGGGCAGTGTCGTCATCCCCTCGGGTGGAGGTGGAGGCGGCGGCGGCGGCATGGTGACAGGTGGAGTTGGCTGGATGAGGATACGTCCCACCTTCCTCTCTGGACGGCGCCGGAGGGCCAGGGTCTCTGTGCCAAGGTGAATGGCATTACTCGACACATCGACCAGAGCCCCCCAGCGAGTCAGCAAATCTAGCCCGATGATGCAAGGGTCTTGTATTTCAGCCAACCAAAACTCGTGGGTGGCTGCAACTTTCCCTGCCCACACCTGCAGTGCTCTCTTCCCCAGCATGCTGGTTAGTTCCCCAGTCACAGTTCTGATTTTACAGGTGGTGGGCCTCCACTCTGTCTCTGGCAGCACCCCTGGACGCACAATGGAGATGGTGGACCCTGTGTCCACAAGGGCCCAGCAGCGGTGTCCACCAATGGAGCAACAAAGATAGACACCGTGTGCGTGGCCCACTCTGCCAATCTGGGAAGAGTTCTTAATGGGGGATATGGTCGGTTGGCTGGGTAGCAGTCTCCCCGCGGTGCCACCCCATTCTAGTTTTCCGACTGGGGAGTGCTACGGCGTCGTGGTGCAGGGTCAGGGCAGTCACGGGCCTTGTGCCCCGCTTCTCCACAGCGGTAGCATGGATCACGAGGCGACCATGGTCTGAAGGGTGGTTGGCGTCGTCCTGGTTGCTTTCGGCGTGGTGACGGACAAGCCTGGCAGACGACCCCTCTTTCGATGTCTCCTTCATCTGCGTGGACCTCAGCCTGACGCACTCGGGGTCTTGGTTGGTTGTGTGGGGCCATCACAGCCTCCACCCTCTCTGCCTCTTCCAATGCAGTCTTGAAGGCTGTATGTGCCGTGATGCGGAGGTGCTCCTTCAACCTCTCTGGGGTGAGCCCCTGGATGAAGGCACTCAGGGCTAACTCGTCACGAGCTGCTGGATCAAAGGTGGGGTAGCCATGATGTGCAAAGAAGTGCACGTCTGCTGCATAGGTTCCCAGGGTCTCGCCCTTTTGGCGGCGCCGGCGGGCCAGTCGGTCTTGCATGCTGTCAGTAGAGACCCGTTGACCAAAGCGTCGGTCTAAAGCAGCGGCCAGTGTCTCGTAATCCTGCTGTTCTGATGGCATAAGGTCGAGCAATACCTGCAGCGCATTCCCTTCGAGCGCCAGGGCAACATGAGCAGCAGTGTCTTGGGTGCTCCACCTGTTGTGACTTGCTACCAGTTTCACTTGAGCTAGGTATGGCTCCAGGGCTGTGATGCCCGCATACCGTGGGAGCTTGAAGATGCTTGGGGATGGCAGCATCACATTAGCAGGGGGTGCTGGGGTTGTAGTGACGTTGGTCAGCGAAGTGGTGACGGTGACCGGTGACGTAATGGTGGCGGCCGGCGGCGGCATGACGGCTGTTGAAATCAGAGTAGGCCGCGACTTCTCGGCAGCAGTTGCTGCCTCCGAATCGCTGAACCGGCCGGCCGTGTCAGGTCCTGAAGGTCTGGGGGCGCTGGCTCCGTCCGCCCTTCCTCCGCGGGACATCTTCTTCCGAGTGGCGATGCTCTCTCCCTGGGAAAGCTCTTTTTTCAGACACTCGATGAAGTCCTCAATCTGCCGGAGTTCTACATCGAAGCTTCTTCTTGACGTGGCCATCTTTGATTTGTGGGTATTGGCTGCAACCCCACTTCTGACACCAGTGTGGCGAACGTAGAAGAAATGTCAAAGGTAACTTTGCAGCCCCTTTATTGAACTCACACAGAAACAAGAACTTACCAAAATGTGGTACAATACATGGGGGTCATCAACTCGAACAACAAAGTTGTTCAGGGTTTCAGTTACAAGGTTACACAACACAACAGAATGACAACTGCAATTACACCACAACAAATAGTAATCACATAAACACATAAAACCACATAAAACACTTACAAAACATTTATAACAACTGACAATCTGCACGCAGTGCCTGATGGGTAAAACAGGACAATTGGCACAATTCTGACGTGGTAGCAACTTCGCTACAATATGTACATCAACATATGTGCGGAGGAAACTACTAGGAGAAGGGCAAGGCCTAACGCTAGCTGCACGTTACAAATAGCCTTACAGTGGGAAAATGTCAAGGAGCAGATGTCAGCCATGTCATGCACGGAGAAGGCGGAGACAGACTGTTCATCGCATTACACAAAATGGAGGGAAATGGGTGACAAGCTGCGCAAGGAAACCAAAGGGAAATGGAGATAACGACGAAAGGAAATGTTATAGTTGTGGACACACAGACCAGATGGGCAAAGATCCGAAATGCCCAGCGTGAGGACAAACGTGTCATAAGTGCGGCCAGAAGGATCATTTCTCGAAAGTGTGCCGCACAAAGGGTAGGTCTGTAAAGAAACACAGCATGAACAATGTAGAGGGAAAAAATGACTTTGCATTTGTGATCAATGGGAATGACATGACTGGTAGACTTACTTTTTGTGTAGGGGGAGTAAATCTGAAAATGCTGATTGACTCTGGTGCAACCAGTAATGTTATTGATGAAAACACATGGGAATGGTTAAAGTTAGAACGCATTAATTGTCATTCATATATCCTGAAGACAGCGAGAAGGTTATTTTCTTATGCGTCTCATCATCGACTGTCACTCGGGGTTGAGTATGATTGTCCTCCTTGGTCCTTGTGGGTCTTCAGATGGGCGAAGAGGCCGATCCCGGAGCCGCATAGTTTGGTGCAGTGTGGGCAGGGGTGGGTGGTGGTAGTCGTGGGATTGGTTTGGGCCTTTTTGGTGGAAACTCCCCTTTCTGAGTCTGCGCTTGTCTTCTGCAGCACGGCGGAGATTGTTATTATATAGTGCAGCTCCTTCCCGGACAAGTTTTCTTCAGGTCACCCTGTTGGTTGCAGTGTCCTCCCAGGTCTTATGGTCTATGTGGCATTTTTTGATGTTCGCTTGGATGTTATCCTTATGCCTTTTCTTTTTCCTCCCGGGGCACTGTGACATGGCCAGTCCATCTCAGCTGGTGTTGGGCAATGGTGGCAGTGATAGCAGGAATGTTAGCCTCCTCCAGGATGCTAGTGTTGGCGTGTCTATCTTCCCAGGTGATCTAGAAAATTTTTTGGAGGCACCTCTGATGATGTGCCTCTAGTGCCTTCAGATGCCTGCTGTATGTAGTCCAGGATTCTGATCCATATAGTAGGGTGGGCAACACTACCGCTCTGTAGACCAGAATTTTCGTCCTGGCCTCGAGGTTGCGTTTTCAAAGACCCTTTTTCTCAGTCTTGAGGAAACCCCACTGGCACAACTGAGGCGGTGGTGTGTTTCCTCATCATTGTTAGCTTTGGAGGATAGGAGGCTTCCAAGATACATAAAGTGGTCCACATTTTCCAGTCTAGTTTTGTCAACAGAGATAGCTGGGAGTGGAGGAGGGTTATTTGTGTTGGGTGGTGGCTGGTAGAGGATCTGGGTCTTTTTTATGTTAAGGGCCAGACCAAGCGGCTTGTATGCCTTGGCAAAAGCATCCATAATGCACTGTATGTCATCTTCTGAATGGGCCACGAGGGCATTGTCGTTAGCATACTGCAGCTCCATGAAGGCTATGGTGGTGGTTCTGCTTTTAGCCCGGAATCTGTTGATGTTCAGGAGTTGCCCGTCAGTTCTGTACATGATTCTGACTCCTTGTGGCAGGTGTTTACCCGTAAGATGGAGGATAGTAGAAATGAAAATGAAGAACAGGGTAGGAGCAATTACACAGCCCTGCTTGACTCCAGTGTGAACCCTGAAGGGTTCTGTTTCATCTCCACTGCCACTGAGTACCGTGGCTGGCATATTGTCATGCAGTTGTCTCAGTATCTTGATGTATTTGTCCGGGCAGCCAATTTTTGCGAGAACCATCCAGAGAGCCTGACGGTTCACAGAGTCAAGTGGTTGATTTTGTTCCCAGCATTTTTCTTGTAGTTGGCGAGCAATGAAGATCATGTCCATGGTACCTCTATTTGGCCGAAATCCACTCTGAGACTCAGGGAGAATGTTTTCTGACAGGGGGAGGAGTCTATTAGCCAAAACCCGGGCGAGTGTTTTCCCAGTGGTGGATAGGAGGGAAATTCCATGGTAATTTTTGCAGTCTGCCTTGTCTCCCTTTTTAAAGATGGAGACAATGAGGGCATCCCTAAGTTGTGCAGGGATTTCCTCCTTTTCCCATAGTTTGAAGAGCAGGGGTGGATGTGACTAAGGAGAACTGGCCCACCAGCCTTCAGGATTTCTGCTGGGATGCAGTCAGGTCCAGCAGCCTTGTTGTTCTTCATCTTCCTTATGGCATCCTGCACCTCGTTCCGACTGGATGGTGCTCCCATATTCTCATTGATGGGTTGTTGAGGGAGTAGGTCAAGGGCCTCCATCTCAGTAGTTGTGTCCCTGTTCAGTAGCTCATCGTAAGGCTCTTTCTCTCTGTTGGTCATTGACTTACTATCTTTCAGCAGCATTAGCCCATCTTTGGAGCGAAGCGGGGCTAGGCAACTGTGGCTGGGGCCATATACCGCTCTGGTGACATCAAAGAAACCTCTGGTATCCCCACAGTCAGCAAGCTGCTGGATCTCCAGAGCCTTCCTTGTCCACCACTGGTTCTTCAGTTGCCTAACCCGAGATTGAACAGCTGCCTTTGCTTTGGCATGGGCTACTCTTTTAGCCTTGCAGTTGATGTCATTTTGCCAGGCAATCGAGGTTTGCCGCTTGATGTCAACGAGCTGTTGAATTTCGTTGTCGTTCTCATCGTACCAGTCTTGATGTTTCCGGGTTTTGTAGCCAAGGATGCTTTTGCAGGAGTCCATGGTGATAGACTTAAGCAGGTCCCAGTGTGTATCAATATCTTCTGGGTATTGCTTGGGCAGAGCAGCACTGAGAGTAGCCTGGAGCTGTTCTCGAAAGGTGGTGTCACCCAGTCATTCGATGTTGAGCTTTTGCCGGCACTGCCTTTTTTGTACCCTTCTTTTCCGCGTGAGACTGATGGACATGATGGAGCGGATGAGGCGGTGGTCTGTCCAGCAGTCATTCGCACTGGTTATTGCTCTGGTGTTGAGCACATCATGGCGGTCCTTGGTGTGGGCGACTACGTAATCGATGAGCTGCCAGAGCTTAGAGCGAGCATGCATCCAGGATGTTTTGAGTTTATTCTTTTGGCGGAAAAGTGTGTTGGTGATGAACAGGCTGTGTTCTGAGCACTTTGATAGCAGTAATATGTCGTTGGAGTTTGTGTTGCCAACTCCTTCGTTCCCTATTGTGCCTCTCCATAGATTGTGGGTTCGGCCCACCCTGGCATTGAAATCTCCAAGCAGGATTAGCTTGTCCTCCTTGGGGACTTTGGTTAAGATGTTGTCCAGGTCAGTATAGAAGGTCTGCTTCACTTCATCCTGTGCATCAAGTGTTGGAGCATAGGCACTAACAACAGTAGCCTTTTGGCCGCCTGCAAGCGTCAGACATATGGACATTAGGCGTTCATTGATGCCCACAGGGAGTTTGGAGAGGTGGTTGATGAGGCTTTTCTTAATAGCAAAACCCACGCCGTGGATCCTTGGCTCATCAGCAGGTTTTCCTTTCCAGAAGAATGTGTGTCTGCCTTTTTCCTCCTTCAGCTGCCCTTCATCAGCCGGTCGGGTTTCAGAGAGTGCTGCAATATTGATCCGGAATCTTCTTACTTAGTTCCCTGGCGATGATGGCAGTTCGCCTTTCGGGTCGATCACTGTGTTTATTGTCCATGAGGGTCTGCACGTTCCAAGTTCCAATGTAAGTTTGCTTCTGTTTGTTTCTGACCGCTTAGTGGTGAGCCTTCTGGATGCGGTAGCCCAGACAGGAGTTTTTGAGGCAGGCTATGTTTAGGGCACCTTTTCGAGCCCCTTCCCCTACTAAATAGGGCTGCTCAGTCATGGGTGCAGCTGGCGAAAAGCTCTTTCTGCCTCAGCCCAAGAGCTAACAACTGAATCAGACACCCACCGCCTGTGTGTCAGGTTGTGGCTAGGAGCTGCCAGACTTCATGGTCCTGCCGTCGTCACCACTTCCTGATTGCCACAGGACTTTGTGCGGGGTGTTAAACGGTCTGATTCCCTTTCGGGAGGACGCCTGTGCATGGAATCTTTTAATGTGGGGAGGCTGGTGCACAGGCAGCCTCCACACAGTCCTTGGCATAGAAAGGCTGGGATCCAGTGGCATGGAGACCAAGACAACAGGGGGCCCTTCTTTGCTGCTGCCTTCTTCCGCCTTTGCTGTCTTTGTGATGCTCCTCACAGCCACCATCTTCCGCCCGTTCTGCCGTTGAGTACTTCGTTGCTATTAGCCCATAGCTGGGGAAGTGGTTTAGAGACGCCAGGGTGTGTCCACACACCGGCGGGCCTGCGCGCCTTCTCTCTGGGGCCCACTGCTGCTCCGAGATCCCCTACAGTTTGGCCTGGGACCACAAAGTACCCAGTTACCGTGTGTGGCCACGAGGAGGCACTGCAGGCGTCTTGGCAACAGAGAGGCTATGTACCGGCAGGAGGAGACTTACGCACTCGACTCCTCTTTTCACCCTCTACAAGAGGGCTAGCCGGCGGCAGTAGCTGAAAGCAGACAGTAGCAAGCAGAAGCAGCATGCACTAAATACAAGCATTACTACCCCAGTACTACTGCACTGACACGTCACACGCCCTGTGTGCTGACACACACACACGCACGCACAAATGCACACATCTAGCCAACCTGCCTTTACATGTATGATTACAGTAGGTAGCAAAACTGAGCAGACAGAGTTCATTGTGGTTAAGGGCAATGGGGAGCCACTACTAGGGAGGGAGACAGCCATGAAACTTGGAGCTTTAAAAATAGGCGCAAATGTCTCAGCTGTGGTAGACATAAGACAGTCACTCGAACAGCAATATCCAAAGGTATTCCAGGGAGTGGGACAGCTGAACACAAAACAGATAAACCTGTACATAAGACCCAAAGGGAAAACCCGTGGCCCAGCTGCTGAGGTGTATACCATTCAACCTAAGGGGGGTAGTAGAGGACAAAATAAAACAATTATTGGGCATGGACATTATTGAACTGGTAACTGGCCCCATCCCATGGGTAAACCCTGTGGTTATTGTACCAAAATCAGACCATGATGTAAGGCTATGTCTAGACATGAGACATGCAAACCAGGCCATAGTGAGAGAGCGATAGCCAATCCCCACTGTGGACAAGATCCTTCAAGGGATGATTGGCTTGACAGTGTTTAGTAAGCTAGACCTGAAATGGGGCTATCACCAGCTTGAACTGACCCCTGAGTCAAGAGAAATCGCCACCTTTGCAGTGCATAATGGTGTGTACAGATACAAAAGACTAGTATTTGGGGTATCTTCAGCTAGCGAACAGTACCAACACATAAAGGCTAATGCCTTGGCTGGGATTGAAGGTGTTGAAAACATCTCAGACGACATCATCGTGCACGCAGCCGACCAGGAGACACACGACAGATGCCTGCACACTGTCATGACCAGACTGATGGAAAGGGGACTGATGCTGAACCCGGAAAATGTGAATTCAACATGGACAGATTAATATTCATGGGAATTTTGTTGTCTGAAAAGGGCATCGGACCAACGGCAGAGAGGGTGTGAGCAGTGTCAGATGCTCAAGAACCAGAGAATGCCACAGAGGTGATGAGTTTCTTAGGACTTGTGGGGTATAGTAACCGATTCATCCCACAATTTGCAACATTAGCAGAGCCACTGCGTCGCTTAACAAGAAAGGACATACCATTTGTATTTGGCTCGCAACAGAGAAGGTCATTCAAGGTTCTTAAGGAGGAGCTGACTAGAGCTGGCACCTTAGCATTTTTTGACAAGGATGCACCAACCAAAGTGATAGCAGATGCCAGTCCGGTAGGTTTAGGTGCCGCACTGGTTCAGAACCAACAGAGACAGGAAGTGCCAATATGCTATGTGAGTTGTAGTTTAACTGACTGTGAGAGGAAATACACTCAGACAGAGAGAGAGGCCGTAGCTCTTGTATGGGCTTGCAAGAGACTACCTATGTGTATGGCCGAAGATTTGATTTGGTAACTGACCATAAGCCATTAGAAATAATATACGGGGCCCAATCCAAACCCTGTGCCTGCATAGAGAGGCGCGTACTTAGGCTACAGCCATAAAATTTTAAAGTGGTACACATCCCGGGCAAACAGAACATTGCCGACCCATTGTCACCACTGCTGGGAGAGACTGCAAAGCAAGAGAGGCACGCCCATGGCTTAGATGATTATGTGAGATTTGTAGCCATAAATGCCACCCCCAAAGCATTCACTACTAGAGAGGTGGAAGGGGCCTTTTCAATTGATCCAGAACTAATTGAAGTACGGAAGGCAATCACAACTGGACATTTTGGAAACTGTAACTGTACGCACTGTGAATGCGCTGTGCGTAGTGGGGTACCTAGTTCTTCGTGGAACATGTATTGTGCTACCCAAAAACTTGTTGGGACTAAGCAACGTCTCAGGACCAAGGTGCGGTGGCCTGGCATGGATAGGGCAGCTGAAAAATACTGTAAAAGTTGCCACAGCTGTCAGATAGTGGCCAGACCTGACCCACCTGAACCATTACCAGACAGCCCTTGGCAGGACTTGGCCATAGATTTACTTGGGCCCCTGCCATCCAATCACTACATTCTTGTAGTAGTTGATTATTACAGTCGCTACTGTGAGTATGACATCATGACTGCCATGACAACAGAGGAGGTTATTGATAGCTTAGAGCAGGGGTGGCTAACCATGTGCCATGGAGAGCCATGTATATGCAGGTTTTCATTCCAGCCAGACTCCACACCAGGTGATTTCACTGATTAGCAACCCTTCAACCAAAGAGGAAGAATGTATCAGTGAAATCACCTGGTGTGGAGTCGGGTTGGAATGAAAACCTGCATACACATGGCTCTCCGTGGCACGTGGTTAGCCACCGCTGGCTTAGAGTCTGTCTTTAGCCGCCATAGTCTGTCTACCTCCTGTAAAAGTGACAACAGCCCCAGTTCAAGTCAAGAGTTGTTCAGAGACTTCTCTTTGAGCAATGGGATTAAACATCTGAAAACAACAGCAAGATGGGCTCAGGCTAACAGAGAAGTCGAGCTACAAAATACATCCTTGATGAAGAGGATCAGGTTGCTTAGTCAGAAGGACTCGATTGGAAACGTGAGCTTAGAACGTATGTGACCGTGTACAGGAGCATTGACCGCACCACAACAGGGAAGAGCCCATCCGAGTTGCTCTTTAAATGCAAAATGAGAGGAAAGCTGCCAGAGATCATGGTCACACGCAGACATGGAAGTGCGTGAGTGGGACGCGGAACAGAAGGGCAAGTCCAAACTACGCAGATGAAGGCAAAGAGCGCAGTGTTCAGAAGTGGACATAGGTGATACAGTTCTAGTATGTCATGAAAAAGTGGAAAAGTTCACTACCCTTTTCATTGCGACACCCCACAAAGTCATAAATAAGACGGGGAATCAAGTAGTTGTAGAATCTCCAGAGGATGCACGCTATTCTAGAAACAGTACATTTGTTAAAAGATACCAAACCAATGGACCAACAGAGTCACTCTGTGAGCAGGAACAGACAAAGGGAAGAGAGGACAGTACGGTGGACTTTGATACCTGTACCACTGTGACACAGACAGTACCCACTGACACTAACACGCCAGACATGACCAAAACAACCAGACCTCAAAGGGTTAAAAGACCACCCAATAGAATGTCTGATTACGTCACAACCTAATATGTGCATAAACTGTATGGATGATGTTGATGGGTAGACAATAAATAGTTGATGTTAAAACATGTTTAAGCACTAGTTGGTTGGAAAGACACTGGTTTGTAAGATGTCTGTGAGCAGAAAAAAAATCTTTCTGCAGTGCCACTGTTGACAACTGTTTTGTAAATTGTAAGTTTGTTTCCAAGGAAAGGGGGGATGTCATGTATTGGTTAGTTGTTTGACACGTGTCAGTACCCGTAGTGAGAACGTCACAAGAAGACGCATAGTATGCCGGGAGTTCTTCTTGTGATAAAGAGTTGAATATGTCTGTGTCACGAGTATGATTTAATATACTATGTCTATTGGTCTAATTGAATGTATTAAGACAGACAGACACAACACCATCCATCCATTATCCAAACCGCTTATCCTGCTCTCTGGGTTGCGGGGATACAGGAGCCATGGATGTATTATAGTAGAACTGGATACGGCGCCGTGGCACAGCCTTACAGCCATTTTTTTCTAGTGGTCACTCGCGGTATTGCAGCGAAAAATCCCCTGCAGCCCATAAAGCTTTTCCCCCATTGACCACCAGTGTAAAAGAGATGCCTGTAAAACTGTTGACAGGACACCTGCAGCTATAATCCATACATCCATTATCCAAACCGCTTATCCTGCTCTCAGGGTGTCCCAGCAGGGTGTCCCAGCAGTCATTGGGCGGCAGGCGAGGAGACACTCTCGACAGGCCGCCAGTCCATCACAGGGCCGACACACTACAATCATAGTCCATTATTACTCTTTGTATTGTATATTTTTAAGCCATGGGGTTTTAACCGTTTTTTAAAAATTCACAGGTGGGCTGACCACCTCAGAAAGTATAACTATGTGCTGAAGTTCACTCTGGAGAGGGATAACGTGGTAGCAGACCTTCTCTCCCGCTCTATTGATTCTCTTACTCTGACTGTTTCACCGGAGGACGGCGAACCAGAGTTCATAGAAATGTTTTACATGCCCCTTCAGCCAGTCATCGCGTTGGATGAGCTCAAACAGGCATCGGAATGGGACCCTGTACTAGCAATCCTCTGCATGTACATATTTGCTGGATGGCCATCACAAGTGCCTGCCGAACTGGCATCTTGTGCTAGAATCAAACACGAGCTGTCCTGCTGGGAAGGGGTTTGTCTGTCTCTCGGGGGCTTTGCACTGTGGTCCCGAGTGGCCTGTGTGCACGTGTTTTATCCATGGTGCACGAGGGTCATTTGGGCATGGTGAAGCTCAAACATCTGCGGTGAAGTACATGGGCAATGGGTCCCTCATCATCTTGGTTCTTGGTGGTTGTGTACGATCTCCATTCAAAGTGGCCGGAGGTTGTTCTGGTGGGAACAGTCACCACTATCGATATTATCCATTATCAATATCCTCTACAGCTCGTTTGCAAGGTGGGGTCTGCCCCTGTCCATTACCACAGACAGTGGACCACAGCTAACCTCCGCAGAATTCTCTTCCTACCTCCGCAGCACAGCCATTAAGCACCTCCACCCTGCCTACTTTAGCCCTCAGGCCAATGCAGGGGTAGAGCGTTTTAATCAGACACTTAAGAATGGCATTAGCGCACACCTGTTCCAGGGGTGCTCGTTCCAGACTGCCCTGAATCAAACGCTGATGCACTATAGGGCGAGTCAGCATTCTATCACTAATACCTCTCGAGCATCCCTAGTGCTGGGACGTGAGATGGAGCTCCCACTGGATAGGCTCAGGGCCCGGGGCATCGCAGCACACAGAGCTCGGCGGGCCCAAGCAAAACGAGGTGTGGCTAGGCACCAGAGGGAGATGAAGCAATGCTTCGACAATGCATGTAGGGTAAGGAAGCCTTGCATCCAGGTGTTGGACTGGGTGCGAACCTCTCAGCCCCAGCGAGTCAATAAAATGAGCACATTCTGGTCTCAGCCCCTGCAAGTCACACACAAACTGGCGGCTGCCATATTCAGACCAAGTGACGGTTCACGTTGGCACATCAGTTGCCTCAGGAAAGTGCCTGCACCTCCTCCAGTTTACACACCTGAGTCTCTTCCATATTCTACTACAGCAACCGGCTGTAGTAAAATTGCCAGTACAGCCCACTCCTGACTTAGCAGCTGAGCCTCAGGAGCCAGAACCAGAACCGGTCGTCAAGGCTGGGGGTCGGTCTACATGGGTACGGACTCGGCCTACCCACCTTAAGGACTTTGAAACCTCTTTCCATACCTAGGTCTGTTCCTCTCAGGTGTGTTAGCCTCAGGTTGAGTTATAATAATTGAGCACTGTTTAGCTCCCAGTTGAATTATGGTAATTGAGCACTGTTCACATCTTTGCATTAGATTTATATAGGAGGGGCGAGAAATGTTGTGTACGCGAGTACCGTATTCTGTGTTTTACGACAGTTGATGGCTTTACGGTGAGTGCATTGTGAAGCAAAGGAATTTATGCTGCATCGAACTACTGAGTGGACCTCCAGTTTTGTTTTATTTTTGTTTTTTGTCGGCTCACTGAATATAACACTTACCAAAATAACTGCACAAAATGTGGTCTTGCATAAGTATATCAACTAAAATTAAACCACTACTTTACAATATTGTTTAAAATAATTTCAAAACAAAAGCTACTTGATAAATGTTTTCACGGTTGGAACCAGTGGCCATCTCCAGCCCAGAATAACGCATAATCGGCTCTGTGCACAACTGTAGTCCACAGACTTCCGGTTTCTACTGCAGCTGTCATACCAGTTTCCTGTTTGTTGGCGTGTGCTATTGGCAATGGCATATTTTTTCGTGATACCTGCAAGATTTGCCATGGATAAATATCAACGACATCCACAGAATTGTTGACAAACTTTCACCTGCACCTACCAGCAAATGGGTGAAAAGTTTCAAGTACATATCAAATTACATCCGGACGTAACTTGATATTAACGTGTAAGTTTGTCGACAGTTCTGTGCATATCATTGACATTTATCCATGGCAAATCTTGCAGGTAGCGTGAAAAATATGACACGCCAAAAAACAGGAAACCGGTATGACCGCTGCAGTAGAAACCGGAAGTCGGTGGACTACAGTTATGCGTAGAGTGGATTGTGTACTACTTGTAATTTCCCAACATTCCCTGACCACTCAGCAGGTTTACCGCTCTCAAAACTGGTGAACTCACGCCCCTTGCTGCCCGAAGTAAACTCCCCCAGCCAGGACGCAGCAATGGAGAACTTCGTCCACATGGAATTTACTTCCCATGGATATTATTATTTTATTGGTTACACATTTATACATTGACGCTCATGTTAAATGGCACAACCACATTATCTGATAACCAAGTGCAATCCTCGCTACTTTCTCCTCTGTCATTTTTTTTTGTCGTTTGTGACAATTTTTTTTGTGCCTTGTCAATCGCTAATTGACCGTTTCGCCCTCTCCAATGTCCCTTCTTTGTCATCCTACTGCTGACCCCCCCACCACTTATCAGCTATGCCCCGTCGTGTGTCCGACCGCCTTGTGTCGCAGGGGTACTACACCTTCACAGGTGTCAACTATGAGAAAAATGTGGATTACAAGGAGAACCTTGTCAAGTGAGTTTGTGTGTGCGTGCGTGTGTCCTCGTTACTTGTGTGTCCCTGTTGTTATTTGTGTGTGTGTGTCCCTGTTGTTATTTGTGTGTGTGTGTGTGTGTGTGTGTGTGTGTGTGTGTGTGTGTGTGTGTGTGTGTGCGTGCGTAAACGTGCACATATGGTGTGCATAATTAACACAATCCTCTCATTCTTTCTTTAAATTATTATACCTTTTTCAACCCCATTCACCTCTTAGGGTCTTCAAAAAGCGTTACACCGTGAGGAAAGCATCCTGTATGGCCCTGGTCCCAGTCTCTGCACCAGGCCTTGTTCAGAGCATCTCCAATAGCAATGTCAGCAGAAGCCACAACAGTAAGTTAAACAACAAAAAAAGAGCGGGAAGAAAATGAGAGAGAGAAAGAACAGAGGAGTGAAGATGAACTTAGGAGAGATTCTGTATCTGTTTTTATCAGTCCATATTCTACACAGCTGTTGGCATGTGGTTGGGGAATACAACTGTCTATGTGTGGGATTCATTTAAGAGTCATTGTCACCTGTAAAGAGAGGCATAAACATACATCAACTTTGCTTACAACTCTTGATCATGGTATGTCCCCTGCCAGGTAAGTATTGAGTTTATTTCTCTGACCATGCTGTCCCTCTCTTCCTGCAGGCTCTGCCCTGTTTGGATCTGCTGCCAAGAAGACTGTTTGCTGCCTCCTCATCCTCATCCTCTTGACTTTCGGTGTGTTTTCCATCCTCATACTATCTTTGAATTATCTAAACCTTAATGCACAGACACTCGTCTCCTAAAAAGGAAAGCAGCATTTTGTGTATATGGTCTGAACCTGAACAGTCTCCCATTGGAATGGAGAACAACCACTTCAATTGTAACTTTAATTTAAAAAAAAAAATCTTTTAAATCATGCTTTCACCTCTAGGGTAACCCATCCAGCATAACTCATCTATTGCCAATCAATCATGGGTTCTGTCTATTCTAATTTAATAATTTGTATTTTGATTCATGTCATTCTATTACATTATTCCTTCATATTCACTCTCATTTCTTAAATGAACAGAAAGATTTAAATGTTATTATATTTATAATTTTATTTATTTATATTCTGTTCTCTCCTTTTTTTATCACCTTTTTATCAGTTGGGATTCCCAACTGCATAAATATCAACATTTACCCTCCCACTTGCCCCCTTTGTTCTTCCTCTGCAAGGTTACCGTCTAAATTTACTTCAAAAGCGACAAGCCCAAGGTCCAGATTTCCTCTCACCTACAATGGTGGAATGAAGTCTCACCTTCAGAGCTACTGACTTGCTCACTTCATTCAAGAAAGGCCTAAGACCTATCGTTTTCCAGGCCTGACTTCATCCATCCACAAGATGGTCTCCAAGCATGACTGTTAAACTGATTTGAGGCGTTATTCTGCTAACTTGTAATTTGAGTCCCCTGCTAGAACCCTGTGGGTGATCAAGGCCTGTCTGTTACGCACTTGCACCTTTAGCACCTTTGACATGAACTCTGAGGATTTAGTATTTGTCTGTTATACTGACTTGGGGCATTGCCCAGCTGCTTGCTTTGTAATGTGAATTTCCTATTATTATTGGTGAGCTACCTATGGTGCACTTACACTATTTGCACTTTACATGACATGCACTCTTGGTTATGATGTGTTTACTATTTAGTGCCTGTAGAAGACACAGGTCACATGTTCTGGGCATGCCAATCTCTGAACCGTTTCTGGGAGCAGATATTTGAGGCATTTTCCCATATGTGCTGGAAGAGCAACCCCATTATCGCCATTTTTGGTGTGTCTCCCCTAGAGTATGGAGTTATTGTTCCTCCTGGCCCGGAGACTTATTCTTCCACAGCGGAAGTCAAATAAACCCACAGTGGGTTAAGGAAATGCTTTCCATGCTACGATTGGGGGGGAAAAACCCAAAACTCCGATACAAAAGATCCCAGGAAAAGTTTACCAGGACTTGGTCTCCTTTTATAGAATTTGTTGAGAGCCTGTCTTTTGCTTAACAACAGTGTTTGTTTGTTTTTAAAAAAAAATCAGTATTACTATACATTTAGGAACTGGTCAGTTGGATCTGATGATGCACAAAATGTTCATGTGTTTATTTTATTGTGTACTGTCGAACATGCTTTGTGTTCTATGTCTTGTTTTTTTTAATTTTTTTATTTTCTAGTACTATTTTTTTTCCTCTTTGTCTATTTTTGTCCTCTATATTTGGAGGGCCTTGGGGTGGGTGGGGATAAATGGGGATTGTGTATGTTGTGTTGACTGTAAATCAAAAACTAAATAGTGTTTTTAAAAAATCAATATATGTATGTTTTTGATTGTTTCTTTGTCTTCGTCCACCGTTAGGGGTCACCACAGCATCTCATCCGTTTCCATCTCTTCCTGTCCTCTGCATCTTCCACTGTCACACCAACCACCTGCACGTCCTCTCTCACCACATCCATAAACTTCCTCTTTGGCATTTCTCTTTTCCTCTTCCCTTGCAGCTCCGTCTTCAGCATCCTTCTCTCAATATACCCAGCTTCTCTCCTCCACACATGTCCAAACCATCTCAATCTTGCCTCTCTTGCTTTGTCTCCAAACTGTACAACCTGAGCTGTCCCTCTTAATATACTTGTTTCTAATTCTGTCCCTTTACATCACTCCCAACGAAAATCTTAGCATGTTCAACGCTAACACCTCCCCCTCTGCCTCCTGTCTTTTCATCAGTGCCATCATCTCCAAACCATACAACACAGCTGGTCTCACTACCATCTTGTAAACCTTCCCTTTCACTCTTGCTGGTACCCTTCTGTCGCAAGTCACTCCTGACACTCTTCTCCACCCACTCCACCCTGCCTGCACTCTCTTCTTCACCTCTCTTCCGCATTTCCTGTTACTTTGAACCCAAGTATTTGAACTCATCCACCTTCGCCACCTCTACTCCTTGCACCCTCACCATTCCGCTGTCCTCCCTCTCATTAACGTATATGTATACTGTCTTGCTCCTAGTGATCTCTCCTCTTTATCTAGCTTCCACTACTTGTTCCCATAACTTCATGCTGTGTCTGCCGATCAACTTTATACCTCTGTAGTTACTACAGCTGTGCACATCACCCTTATTCTTGAATATTGGTACTAGTATACTTCTTCTTCCCTCCTTAGGCATCCTCTCACTTTCCAAGATTGTGTTAACAAATTGCCAAATAGTACACACAGTAGGTCGTCTGGGGCTCATGCTTCCTTTGCTTGAATTAAATTTAGTTGTCTAACATTTTATGCACCCACTGTGAAATCACACCGTGTAAACCAGAGGTCGGGGACTCGAGTCACATGAGGACTTGAGTCACACGACTTGACTCGAGTCGCAAATTTGAGGAGTTGAGGCTTGCTTGACTAACACTGATAAAAGACTCGACTTGACTTTGACTTGGTATTCATGACTTGAGACGACTTCGACTTGAGACATATGACTCGGGAGGACTTGACTTTTTTAAAATTAAATATTTGGATTTTTCTAGATATTGAGAACGTACGTTTTGTTTTTGAAACATAATTGGGTGATTTCGAGCGCCATGGGCACAAGCCTGGTGACCTACTAGGACGCGTCAGACCTGCAGGGGCCAACACAGAGGCAGCAATCATGGAGGGACCTTGTCCAAAAATAATACAGTTTGGATACAAGGATTATGTTGTGGATAGCTGCAGTAAGAAGAGAACCGAGGTGTGCAAGATCATAAATCAGTGACGCAACCATCACAATATCCAATTCCATCCGTCACTACAAAACCCACAAAGAAAGGTACAAGAATGTGTATGTAGGGAAAAATTATGTATGTAACATAAGCCCTCCATGACAGGAGGGCTTGTTGGGAAAATTTAGATAATTTTAAAGGCAGTTTAGTGGTGTTGAAGTTACATATTAGAAGAAAAGAAAGACCTCCCACTTTTCTAATAATGTTGTTTGGAATAAAATACCAAATGGAGTTTGGGGCTTTGATGCGTTCCTTGATCCATTTTATTTTAAATGTATTATTAAAGTCAATGAAGTTCAATAACTCAAATCTGCCTTCTTTCCTGGACCCTAAAAGTGTATCTTTATTTAGGTGGTGGTGCTGCCTATTTTTCCAGGCAAAATTAGTAGGTGTGTTGTTGATTTCTTTAGACGCTGAGTCCTGGACAAATAATGATAAAACGGGGTAAACATGTCTTGAAATACCTTCAGCCTTGGTTAAGAGGACTCTACCAAAAATAGATAAATCACATTGCAGCCACATTCTCATGATAGATTTTGTCTTTTTAAGTCTAGGAAGAAAGTTGAGTTGTTGTCTGGTTAACATATCTTTTGTGACATCAATGCCTACATATTTGACAGTCCCCCCCCCCCCCCCCCACTGGAATGTTACACACAGTGGTGCTTGACAGTTTGTGAACCCTTTAGAAATTTCTATATTTCTGCATAAATATGACCTAAAACATCATCAGATTTTCACACAAGTCCTTAAAGTAGATAATGAGAACCCAATTAAACAAATGAGACAAAAATAATATACATGGTCATTTATTTATTGAGGAAAATGATCCAATATTACATATCTGTGAGCGGCAAAAGTATGTGAACCTTTGCTTTCAGTATCTGGTGTGACACTTTATAGTGTGTGTGTGTGTGTGTGTGTGTGTGTGTAAAGCACACAGCTCTTTTACAATTAGTAAGTTAACACAAAAGGCAGGAAGTGTGCAGAGTGGCGTGTGTAAGAGGGAACAATGGGAAGGGTTGGATGACCACATGGAGTGGGTGGAGAAGTGTGAGGAGTGATTTGTGACAGAAGGGTAGCAGCAAGCGTTAAAGGGAAGGTTTACAAGATGGCTGTGAGACCAGCTATGTTATATGGTTTGGAGACGGTGGCACTAATGAGAAGACAGGAGGTGGAGCTGGAGGTGGCAGAGTTGAAGATGCTAAGATTTTCATTGGGAGTGACGAAGAAGGACATGATTAGGAAAGAGTATATTAGAGGGAGCTCAGGTCGGACGGTTTGGAGACAAAGCAAGAGAGGCAAGATTGAGATGGCTTGGGCATGCACAGAGGAGAGATGCTGGGTATATTGAGAGAAGGATACTGAAGATGGAGCTGCCAGGCGAAAGAAAAAGAGGAAGGCCAAAGAGGAGGTTTATGGATGTGGCGAGGGAGGACATGCAGGTGGCTGGCGTGACAAAGGAAGATGCAGAGGACAGGAAGAAATGGAAACGGATGATCCACTGCGGCGACCCCTAATTGGAGCAGCCGAAGGAAAAAGAAGGAGGGTCCACATGATGCCCACATGACATTTGTCCCCACGTGGTCCCATAATCCATGTTTGATAAAAGCCTTAACAAAGAGGACATCTAGTGACTAACTGGTTCACCACATGTATCATCTATTTTTGGTCACGCTGGCCATAATGACAGGGTACACTTACACTTTGTGCTAAGCATAATTCATCAACAGGCTATGCGTTCCCAGCAACTGAAGTTACTGTATTTGCCCCGGGGGAAATTTGTCTTGTACATAAAGGCTGCCATGTAAAAATACATTATAGTGTACGAACAGACACAAAGTGCATAGCACAGACAAGTGCAATCCTCTCTACTGTCTCCGCTTTGATTTTTTTGTCCTTTGTGACAATTTTTTTTTGTGCCTTGTGAACCTCTAATTGACCGTTTCTCCCTCTCTCCAATGTCCCTTCTCTTTGTCCACCTACTTCTGAACCCCCCACCAGTTATCAGCTATGTCCCGTCGTGTGTCCAACTGCCTTTTGTTGGCGGAGTACTACACCTTCACAGGTGTCAATTATGGGAAAAATGTGGATTACAAGGAGAACCTTGTCAAGTGTGTGTGTGTGTGTGTGTGTGTGTGTGTGTGTGTGTGTGTGTGTGTGTGTTTGAGTACATGTTGTGTGCACAGTAAATACAATCCTCTGATTCTTTCTTTAAATTATTACACCTTTTCATCCCCATCCACCTCTTAGGGTCTTCAAAAAGCGTTACACTGTGAGGAAGGCATCCTCTAAGGGCCTGGTCCCAGTCTCTGCCGCAGTCCTCGCTCCGAGCACCTCCAATAGCAATATCGGCTCCAGCCCAGTGAGCAGAAGCTACAACAGTAAGTTAAACAACAAAAAAGAGGGGGATTGGAAGAAAATGAGAGAAAAAAGCACAGAGGAGGGAAGGAGCATTTAGGAGAGATTCTGTATCTGTTTTTATCAGTCCATATTCTACACAGTAGTTAGCACGTGGTTGGGGAATACAACTGTCTATGTGTGGGTTTCAGTTAAGAGTCACTGTCACCTGTAGAGAGTGAGGCATAAACATACATCAACTAAGTTTACATCTCTGACCATGCTTTCCCTCTCTCCCTGCAGGCTCTGTCCTGTTTGGACCTGCTGCCAAGAAGACTGTTTGCTCCCTCCTAATCCTCATCCCCTTGACTTTCGGTGTGTTTTCCATCCTCATACTATCTTTAAATTAGCTAAACCCTCCCTCAAATCCATCGACACTCTTCTCCTGAAAAGTAAATTAGCATTTTGTGTATACTATCTGAACCTGGGGAACAGTCTCCCATTGGAATGGAGAACAACCACTTCAATCGTAATTTTGATTTTAAAAAAAATCTTTTAAATCATATTTACCCCTTCAAAATAACTGCCACCGTCTTACAATGCTGTGACTGCTGCAATCCCTAATCCTCTGTGAATAGTACACATGGCCATTGAAACTCCAGTTAATGGTCACACCCATATTTGCCTATGAAGCTGGTCGTTGGTTTCAGTCGTTATACAAATGTACAGTATTGTTTATAAGGGATGGGGATACCTGCAGTCATGTTAGACTGAAGATACAATACAATACAATACAACACAAACAATTCTATTAATCCCGCTAGGGACAATTTGTTTGGAGAAGCTTGTGAACACAAAACACAGTAACATGCAAACAGACAAATAACACAAACAACAAATAATAACACCCCAGGGAGCCAAATGTGGAATAAAATATATAAAAGTACACAATTAAAAAAACACAATAAGGTAAATTTGATGAAGACAATAAAACAATCTAATAAAACACTATGGAGCATTTAATAACGGAGTTGCAACAGGTATGAATGATTTAGAATAACGGTTAGTTTTACAAATAGGCAAAACACAAGGACGCCCTGATGGCAACAGAGAAAATTCACTTGCTGGAACATGTCCAGAAGAAGCCAGCATACTTGCTGCTTTCTGCAGGATTTATGGTTGCAAAAAGAATTCAGATCTCTCTGTTTCACTCCGGTGATCTTAGAACAGATCCTGTTCAGGCTGTTTCTGTCTTTACCATGAGGAAACCTGTGAAACCAGCAGATAAAAGAAAAACTTAGAAGACTCTCAATAAAAGACTGATAAAAGCGACAGAGGGTGACAGAAAAGTAATTTAGTTTACGGGGAAGGTGACTTCTCTGTTGCCCCCGTTTCACAACAGCCTCAGCGTTCACATCAAATTTAAGGTGATCATCATCGATGATAATGCCCAAATGTTTGTATGATGTAACCATCTCCACACTTTCATTATGTATGATGCACTCTTTGGCTGCATCTCTGTCACGTCTAAAATCAATAATCTGTTCCTTGGTTTTAGAAACATTTAAGTCCGAGAAGTTGTTATCACACCAAGACATCTAATCAGTGAGAGCATTCCCATGGACTGACTCTGAACCTTGGAGAAGGGTCAGCAGTGCAGTGTCGTCAGAACATTTGACCAAATAGCTGCCCTCCTGAGTGCTCCTGCATCCATCAGTGTACGTAATAAAAAGTAAGGGCGAAAGGGCGCGTCCTTGTGGTGAGCCTGTGGATATCGCTACAGAGTCTTGAGAGACAGCCATTTACAGACACCTTCTGCTCTCTGTCAGTCAAGAAGTAAAAGATCCAAAACAAATCAAGGCAAGGCAAATCAAAATCACTTATATATTAAAAGGTGCGGCTGCATCGTATTGAATGCCGATGAAAAGTCAGCAAACAAAAGCTTGGCATGGGTTTGCAGCTTTTCCAAGTACTTATACAGGTTATTGAGTATAAAAAGTTTTGCGTCCTCTCCACCTCTCCCTGCCTGTAAGCAAAGGCAGTGGATCAAGTTTTCCATCCGCAGTTAACAAAACAAGGTTTTTTTTTTTAACAATTTTCTCAAGGATTTACATTATTAATGCTGTTAGCGTAACTGGTCTAACATCACTAAGTTGCCTTGGATTGGTGTTCTTTGGGACAGGTAACACAACCAATCAAATCAAACGTTGAACACCGCCCCGTTCTGCAGGCTGCAGCCAGGTTTGCTTAACCAGGCCAGTGTGGATAGTGTGACTGTTGTTCTCCTTGCTGCCACAGGGTGGGGATCTTGCATTAGTTTGGAAGGGAAACAATGAACCTTTCTCTGTGTGTGATATAGGTCGTGCAAAAGATGTGAACCAGATGCAAAAACAAAAAAACTGCTCCCCTTATAGTTTGACAGCATTAGGCCTAATACTTAAGATCATATCACATTTAAACCTCTACATTTGTACAAATCTGCTTGTCAGCTGTGATGGTAATAGAGAAATTACTGTTAAAATCACCAAGGCTGCCCATTTTGAATCGTGTAATGTTTTCTGATCTATGTTTGCGACATCTGAATCATTTGGTCCAGTTTGTCTGCTTACTGGAAGTTAAACATTAAAAGGATGTTTTTTTCCGCAATTGTTCACAGGCATGCATTCAAGTACGGTGTGATCACGCCACAACTCTTTGTGTACAGATTTAATCTGTTGCCGTTTGTTGGAACAGAGGAGGAACACAGGTGTGTGGCGATGTTATCAACAGGTAGGAGATTACACCTGCAACTCATTGGACAGGTCTGGTCACCTCGGCAGCCCTGGTTATATATTTATATATTAACAAGGCCCATCAGCTCATTTACAACTTCAAATTGCAGGTTTTGACCGAGGGAGAAACCTTCTTTTTTTATCTCGGATATTTGGATATTTAATTATTTTTGATAAAAAAAATTGGTGCAGTTTGCTATGGTTGTTTAACACCTAAAATAACTGAAAAGACTATGGTATGTGCAGGGCACACACACACACGCACGCACGCACGCACGCACGCACGCACGCACGCACACACACACACACACACACACACACACACACTTAATTGCCTGAAAAATCTGCTACAGTGTACACAATAATCCCATTAAGGACACAATAGCATGGCTGCCATGTGGTCAGAAACAATGGGAAAGGCACCACGGTGAGAAGGATCCATTGTGACACCTCACATCTGGAGTAGCCTACCTCGTATATCCTTTCACCTGAAAACTCTGGGGGATCCTGCACCTCTTGGGGTTAAACACTCAGTCACCGTCTTACCAAGTGGTTTAGAATAGCAACACTTGGACTAATTCAGATCCGTGAGTACAAAAAGAGTTTTTCCAACAACGCCACTCTTTGTCTTACTCAGTGAAAAGCACTGTGTTGTGCTCTCCCTTGGTGGAATATGCAGCTCATTGCCAAAAACACAGGTTTGTTTAGCAATCCTATAAGAGCACTAGGAATGATAACCTGTAAATCCATTATCTATTTCAAATGTTGTTGTCGATATAGTCCTTGCTTGTATTTCTATCTGAAGATTACTGTGTATTCATCTAGTATTGTTTTAGCGATATCCAAATATTCGGCAGCGGCAAACCGGTTGTCCCAAAGGGGATCATTAAATCTCAGTCTAATCTCTGTCAACCTGTAGGAAGTTCCCTTTGCAAATGTAGTCAACTCACATGACAATTTACTGCACTTTTGAGACGGCGTTCATAAAAAATGTCTTCGAACCCAAGTTTTATCCTTACCTGAGCACACCGTAACTCTGTGATTGAATTTCAGATAAAGTGGTGTAATTTTATTATTATTATTATACATTTTCATGAAATCGAAGGCGACCCTTAGAAAACAGGAGCTCAATGACAGAAATACAATGTCAAAAAAGACAAAAACAACATCACAGGGAATTTAAAGTACATAATAACAACACTACAGGCACAGAAGACAGCGTACACGAGGAAGAAGAGTGTTAGTGATAGGCCAAGGTGAACAGGTGAGTTTTGAGTTGTTTTGCTGCCTCAGCATGTCTGAAGTGTGTTGGAAGAGGTTTTCCAGAGTTCGGGGGGGCCACAGAGCAGAGAGCTCGTGCCCCCATTGTGCTGAGTCGGGTGGGAGGGGCAGAGGAGGAGCCCGGCTGAAGAGGAGTGTGGGTTGGGGTGGGGTCCTGTTGGAAATCAGAGGGGTAGTAAAGAGTGTGAAGGAAGAGCTTTGTATGTGATTAGGGGAATCTCAAAGTGAATGCGGTAATGAACCGTTAACCAGTGTAAGTGAAAGAGAGCGGTTGTGATGTGGGCGTTGGAACCGGTTTGTGTGAGGATTCGAGCAGCTGAGATTTGGACCATTTGCAGTTTATTGGTGAGTTTGGAGGGCAGTCCTGAGAGTATAGTAGTCCAGTCAGGAAGGGACAAACGCGTGCAAAAGGGTTCCAGTTCTGCCATGGGAGAGTGATTTTGTTATGATTTGGTTTTTTTTATTGGTGGTGCCACAGTAGACGTAGCAGTATAAAAGCTCTGGGAACCTGAAATATACAGTCACAGCCTTTAAAGAGAGTGGGATATCCTCCACATGCTTTTTGTTAAACAAATTCTAAGGGAAAGCTTGTTTGAGGTGCTAGGGTCAGCATGAAAACGTAATGTGCAAAATCCCATCTCGTGAATGTGGGTAGCATCCATTATCTACACAGAGACTAACAAAGGCAGCAACGCGAGCCTCACAGATTGACGCGTTCTCCTTTCCTACTGTTCCCGCTGCCTCACAACTGCCTGTGGGCAGACAACCTGCTGTCTCTGCGGACCATGCCCCCCATGGCCGCCCGCACTCCCACTCCCCACCTCCATATCCTATGGAACGGCCTGAAAGACCTGACACACCCCAAGCCTCCAGGCCTCAAACCAATTGCATGGATCAAAGACTCCCAACCCTGGGGTTTCTCTGTACAGACGTGTGCCAGATTATGCACTAGCCAAACAAATGCCCCCACACACACACCCCCACCCCATTCTTTCTTTTAAGAACTCCCCTTGCCCTAGCTGTTCCGACTCTCTTTTTCAATGCACTACCCAGCTGCTGTGATTTAAATATGAGGCCTCTTCAGAAGAAAAGAGGGCATCTGCCACACGCCTAAATAGCTGGGGGGGGGGGGGGGAGCAGTCTTAACTGCCCATCCTATGGAAATGTCCTGAAACAATATCAGATCCTTTCAAGAAGCAAAATGGTAAAAGAGGATTCAAGTGCAGACACAGCCCTCTAATAAACCAAATTTACAGACAAAAGATTGATTCAAGAGACACCCAATCTCTATTGACAGATTCTCTCTCTCTCTCATTACATACGTATATACATATATATATAATCCAGTGAGTCCAGTAAATTCTTTATGAGACAGTACAAGCCTGTTTCATGCCGTAAGCAATCATCTGTCAATAAAGCTACACGGGAAAGAACATACCATTTACTGCCTTGTTATGTACGTCATGTGCATAGCGTCCAATGGTGGAAGGGAGAGGTGCCTACATTCAAAAATTTAAAAACGTAATCACTAACGGTCCAGTGGGGGGGGGGGGGGATTGTCTATTGGCATGATTTAATGGTTTATTTATAATTACAAAATAGGTGCTTATATCTATGTCTGCAACTGCTGGCCAGTTCATTCCTGTTATGCAGTGTGGACATTTCTGGTTTGCAAATGCTAAAATATTCTTCAGTTAGACAGAGATTTCACATTTTACTACTAGTTGAATATGTTTTGTTTTTGGACAGGATTTTCCAGGTGGTTGAATAATTAATGTTTCTGTCCGCCAATGACCAAATATAACGGCTTAAAGATGTTACATTCTTTAAAGGGCTGTTTCTAAAGCTACACGTGTGTGCATTAAACCTCTTTTTGAATGTTCCCTCTGTTAGACCAACACATGTCTCTATTATATTTCCGTTATATTTGGTCATTGGCGGACAGAAACATTAATTATTCGACCGCGATCGCGAGTTTTTGAAATTTTTAATGTAGGCACCTCTCTTGATTTTTTTTTTTTTGAATGTAGGTACCTCTCAAACCTATCATTATTTGGGCATACCTGTCGCCCAGGTGGAAGTAAATTAACAAAGAGCGATTTTGGGAACTACACCAGCAAAGCGCAACAGAGGCTGACCAAAAAGGCGGTATGATGATGACATCAAAGAATGGCTTAGTCTGAAAATATCGGAGGCAACAAGATCAGCCCCGGACAGAAAGAACTGGAGACTTGTTTGGCAAGCATGTCATCCTGATGGTGCTGGCAGCCCTCACTAACGAGGAGGCCTTGAAGAAGAAGGCACCCCTCACTCCCCCATCGGACGTTGTGCACGAGGTGTGTGTGACGAGGCAGTAAATGGTATCTTCTTTCCCCGTGTAGCTTTTGCTCCTTATTTGTTGAGCGCTTTCCCTACCATTGAGTGTTTCTTTTAACAAAGTTATATATAATTGTACTAGAAGAACCCCGCTACAATGTAGCGGTTTGGTTATCCACCTGTCTAAATCTCCCTCCTCTTCATCCTGCCAGCTAACCGCCTTCCCCCTGCCCTTAACCCCCCCCCACTCCAACTCCCTCCCCCCAAATGTGAATGATCTGAAATGCCGAGGAAAGTGGTTTACCCCCCCCCACTCCAACTCCCTCCCCCAAATGCTCAGAATCATCTGAAATGCCGAGAAAAGTGGTTGTTCGCCATTTTTAGAAAATGCATATTTTGTATAATTATGCATAATTATTATAATTATTTTAATTTTCTGGGATTTTTTTCCCTTACTCTCTGAGACAATGCCTACCATCTCCAAAAAAAAAATTAGGATCATAAGTGGATTTTTGCAAAAATGCATATATTTTGCATAATGCCAAAACATTTCTAAGTCCCAGAAATTTTTTTTTATATAGGTGAAACCTATACCTACCACCTCCAAAAAGAATTAGGATCATAAGTGCTTTAGTTTTCGGTCCCGCTATCTACACTAACTAACACACACACACACTCTAACGCCACACACACACACATTCCGAAAATATATGAGTAGATATCCATCCATCCATCCATTATCTGATCTGAACCGCTTATCCTGCTCTGTGTCGCGGGGATGCTATGTATGTATGTATGTATGTATGTATGTATGTATGTATGTATGTATGTATGTATGTATGTATGTATGTATGTATGTATGTATGTATATGTATATATAGTATCGGAAGCATTCTGGTTTCTGTTTCCACTTTGATTTTTAGGCGGAACGCATTTGCCCGAAATGTCCTCTGGACCTAAAACACATAAAGTATCGATGTTTGTGTATCATGTGGAGAAACATTCAACTCGTGTCGACTACTTGTGAAACAATCCGGTCGTAGACGTTGTCTCTCAACTCCAACTCCGTTTTCGTGTCTGAAGTTGCTAATCCGACTGTAATCAATGACGGGCGTATGGAAGAGGAAGTCTTCATAGGAAATGGAAGCCAGCAGTGACACTGGACGCCCCGAAATACTGGTCTCTGAGATTGGTATATTGATAATGTCTTCAATCAATAAGTAATTATTGAAAGATAGCTCGAGTCAGGCGTACACGTTTAGGGCCTTTTTTCGCACACTGAATAGATCAGCAAAGGTCACCAAAATCCCATTTTATATGTCTTTCATTGTGGATGAATTAGATTTCAGCATTAATTGTGTCAATACTCTCTTAAGGATGCTTTAACCGCAGATTGATTAAGATACTGGCCCCCATCTGGCCTCTGGTTTTAATTAACACAGCTTTTGTGTGTGGAGAAAGGCTTGTCATTGCAACGTTTGTCATGAAATTACTTTTAAGAAGAGCACGCATTGCAGTGTTTGTTACTTTGTTAATATTGCTGAGGAGGGTATTTTTTTTGTCAGGCTCATTTTCTATGGTGTGTTAGAAATTTTGCTTGAAAGCTATATATCATGTATAATTTCGCCTCCAAACTGCCCTAAACTGCACATTTTGGGAGGGTTTGGAGTTAAGATAAATCACAACATAGGGCGTTGCCATTAAAGATCCACAGAACATTGCAAGAAATACTTTCCACTAAAACAACACCAGTCTCATTAAGAAAAACAAATGATATAATAAAAGAGATGGTTGTATGTTCTCAGAAAAATATCTGCACAAATATGAAGACAAATGAGGACATACTTGTGCAACTTTCAGATTTCCTCGGAGGATCTTGAGATCGCTTGAGGCTTTTGCGGTTTTAAAGACTTGGTGGGCTAACAGCAAGGGCTGTATGGACCAGTACTACTAATAATAATAATAACGGATCAATGTTATATAGCGCTTTTCTAACACTCAACAATAAATGGTGGTGAAACAAGACAACAGATAAACATAACACAGACATACAGGGGTGGATGGGAAGGGGGAGTATGAGGGGGAGAAGCGGCAGCCACACACGACGCCAGCAGTACTCTCCAACTTAAACAGGTACAAAAGGGCAAGAAAAACAAAAAACAACAGCACTGTGGATGTTGATTGTCTGTAGGGGTTTGCTCTCGTAGCCTATTCCTCTCCCGAGGTGTCCACTAGGGGCAGTGGCACTATTTAACCCATAGCTGGGGGCTGGCTCGTGGGTACCAGGGAATATCCACACACCGGTGGGCCTGCGTACCGCTCATCTAGGGGCCAGACCTCCTCTGAGTCCCTTGTAGTTCAGCCAGGGTCCAAGGTGTACCCAGTTACCGTGTGTCGCCACGCGGAGGCGCTACACATGGCTTGCTGTTGGAGAGGCTATGTGCTGGCAGGGAGAGACTTACGTGCTTGAGTCATTCTGCCAGCCAGCGGTGAAGGTTGAGAGTGAGAGGTGACAGGCACACAACACTACACCAACACACTAGACGCTTCACAACAACCCTACTTCCTACACAAGAATGTCAGACACAGTACTGTGGACAAGTTCAGAAAACAGACCTTAGGAACCGTGCACATTAATTTTATCTTCACAAAAAGTTCATCAGCCATGCACATACAATTGTTAGATGTATAATCCCTTTGTTTTTGAAAAAGTTCACCCCTTTTTATCCCCTAATGTCCCACCATTGCCCAAACCCTAAAGCTATTGGGAGGACACATACTTTCACGTGCACCTTTTGTCTGTGGATATGTCACAGACTGCTCCCTGCCGGCTCCAGGTTTCTCTAGTCTAGGGGAAGATAACATGTGTGTGGAGGCTCACACTATTTCCTGCAGATTCACCTGCACCTGCTGTAAAGGTGCCCCGACACCTAAAGAAGTCACCCCCCCTTTTCCCTCTATTGTATCTGGCCTATTACCCTACTCTTCCGAGCTTTCCCGGTTGCTGCTCCACCCCCTCTACTGATCCGGGAAGGGCTGCAGACTACCACATGTATTCTCTGATACACATGGAGTTGCCAGCCGCTTCTTTTCACCTGACAGTGAGGAGCTTCACCAGGGGGATGTAGCGCATGGGAGGATCACGCTATTCCCCCCAGTTGGCCCTCTCTCCTGAACAGGCACCCTGACAGACCAGAGGAGGCGCTAGTGCAGCGACCACGACACATACCCACATCCGGCTTCCCACCCACAGACACGGCCAATTGTGTCTGTAGGATGCCTGACCAAAAGGTAACATGGGGATTTGATCCAGCGATTCCCATGTTGGTAGGCAACGGAATAGACCGCCATGCTACCTGGACCTGAAGAAGTCACTAATTAAAATGGCAGGATTTAATTACCCCTGCTAGCTTCTCACCCAGGTGCACTGAAAATCTGACTCTCTGCGACGCTTGGCTGGTTTCCTGCCAGAGGCAACATCAGTGTTCAAACCGTGAACCTCAGCATTGGTTGCTAGCATTTTAGTCTGTTGCACCACCCAAGCATCCCTTTGATGCCTCGCTTAAGGACAGTTTGGCAATTCAGCGAGAAATGCATAATTGATGGTACCACACTCTTTCTACTAGTTCAAGGTGAATGACTTGAATCGTGTTGGTGCAAGGGGAAGAAAAACCTGTAAGATTTTTGGCTAACTAAGTGTCCCCAAACCATAAAATGTGAAATATTTCTGAATAGGAAGGCCCTTTCATCCTGGAGAGGAGACTGCAGAGGTTCTGCCTGTTGAGTTGCTGTCATCAATCAGTGCTGTGAATCTCACTGCGTGAAATGTCTTTGTTATGCTGACACAAATGCGGTCAAAGAGCGATGTGAACATTCCTTGACGGACCCTAAGCTTTGTAGGGAGCTGACCGCTGCATGTAGGAGCGTCCTCACGTGGCACAGTATGTCTCAGGGAGAGGGCTGGGTGTCTTTGAGCGGAGAGGTCACAAGGCTGAAACGAAGTATTTCGCAGTGAGAGTCTTCCTAAGTGTTCAATCTACATCTTCCTGTTATGCTGCTCTGCCGTCATCGACACGCCATTAGTGCCGAGGTGAGGAACTTGAGGTTTGAGTCAGGTTTATGTGCATATTGTTTAACACGTCTTTGGCTTAATGACATGTCACTTGCAAAAGACTGATTAAGAAATGAACAAGGTCTATGAGGTCTCTGAAGCCCCCATGATGTTTCAGCCCTCCCTGTTGTAATGAAAATGAAATTGGCCTTTTGGGACCATGAGGTATTGCCACACTTGTGCCAAATTGATGTCAATGGGGATCAGCAGTTTACTAGAGTCTTTCAATACCTGCAGAGTAGGCTACATGAATGTTGTTAGGTCAGATAAGATGAATTAATAAACATAAGTCTTATATAGATGTGTTGTCAGTTTATTTTTGCTGAGCCAGAGAATCACACTGCATGTGTTAATCCCCCTTGAGCTTTGTGGACATCTTTTCCCCCATGGCCAAGGTAGCTCTGAGAAGTCAGCACTGTGAGAGTTCAGGGAGGTCAACAAGTGGGTGTGGAATTTAAGTGTTTCCCACGCAGCGCACTTCCACACACAAGCTCTGGGAAAACATGTGTTCGGCCTCGGCTTAGCAGACCGGAATACTGCAGGGTCTGCCTTGGGGTTTCAGCCAATGGGCCTCCCAATGTTTGAGGAGTTTGAATTTGTTGGGTTAATTCAAACACTCAGGAGGGGAGGACAAATCACATTTAGACCAAGGTGGAAGTGGGAAAATGTTGGAAGAGTTGAGAAAAGACAAGTGCTTGAAATGAGTAAATCTGGCCAGTTACACACACACACACACACACACAGATTCACATGGTCTAGCCTACTGAGGGCAAGCTTTGCATGGAAAAAAGAACTCCCCTGTGTGAAAACTCCCTGTGTTTCCTATGTACTGCTTACGGCAGAGCGGCTCTACCACAACACTGTCAGAGCACATTGACCGTTGCTGCCTTGATGGCTTCCACGCTCCAGCTCTGCCAGTGTCGCCCTGGGAAGATACCCGAGACAGCCTGGCTTGTTGCTTTAGCCCTGCTCCCAGTTGCTCATTCAACCTGTGTCTCAGCCCACAGAGGGGGGGGCGGGGCTCCCTAACATCATATCCCCCTGGCTTAATCTAGGAGAAGAATGATGACATGCATTAGGCTTTATCTGTGGTGAAGTTGGGCAGAATGCACAGTGATAACAGTGAGGGGTCACTCGGGACAATGCTAAAAAGTTTTGAAAAGGGGCTGAACAATTGTTGCTGGACCACAGATGGCTTTGTGTCCCCAGGCTAGTGTCTGCTTGGTCATGAGAATAACTACATCTCTACAGCATTCTGCAGCATGACCAGATGACCTCATTTGGCATTATAGAGGGTCTTGCGAGAATCTGCACTGTCTTCTTTTTTCAACTTGCCAAATAAAATTCATTGTGGTCATCGCCGAATTCCTTCCTTTGCAGTGGAATGCAGCCTGACAACAGGGCCAAAGTATTTTTGGTTGTCACCTGCTCTTTAAAAATGAACCTAGAGCATGTTGAACAGAAAGAGTGAGGGTTAGACCTGGAATGGCCAATGGTAAGAGCATGGGAAAGATGATTGTGTGCGCATGTGTGTGTTCTCCCTTCTTACCTTTCCTGAGAAAAGAGAGAGAGAGTGGTACACATCTAACAGTGTAAAGCTTTTCCCATCTTCCCACATGACCACCAGTCAGGGGTTATGACCCCTGTCATGCCCTGTCACTTTCTACTACACAGCAGAAATGTACAAGTAGAGAAGATTAGGACTGCTGTCAAG
Source organism: Lampris incognitus (assembly GCF_029633865.1). NCBI lineage: Eukaryota > Metazoa > Chordata > Actinopteri > Lampriformes > Lampridae > Lampris > Lampris incognitus. The sequence continues at coordinate 16,311,438 of NC_079217.1, read as the reverse complement.
GTGGGACTGGATGGTATTTTCCTAGTTGACTGTTTACTACAGAACAAAATCTTCTGTTTAACAGACTGTTGGAGGTCAGTGAGCCTGGCACAGGCATGTAATGAGCAGGCTAAACAACTGGGCCACACCGATGACGTGCTGTCACCAAATCACATCTCTGTTCAGACCGGAGCAAATGGGGTAACTTTACAAGCTCATCATGGAAGGTGAGTCAGTGAGCTGGGATAAGCCTCGGGGAACAGGCACAATTAGTGGTAAAAAAAATAAAAAAAATAAAAAATAATGGAGATGTGTTATTTGCAATGTGCAAAAAACTGCTTATTCAAGATTTTAATTTGCAGGACATTTTAACTATGATGGTCCTTTTATGTCTTTTGCTTTCAATCAGGCAACTCGAGTGCTATCACAAAGGGAGTGTTTTATCGTTTTGCCCCCCCCTTGTGTCCGGCCAATTACCCCACTCTTTCCAAGCCATTCCAGTCACTGCTCCACCCCCTCTGCCAATCTGGGGAGGGCTGCAGACTACGACATGCTTCCTCCGATACATGTGGAGTCACCAGCCGCTTCTTTTCACCTGACAGTAAGGAGTTTCACCAGGGGGACCTAGCACGTGGGAGGATCACACTATTTCCCCCAGTTACCGTGCGGACTAACTTAAGAAAATGGTAGAGGGCTACAGAGTACGGGAGTAGGGCAGACTTTTTTCTGCCCCAATGAGCCTCTATTGGCGCTTATTGCAGTGCTCATCTTTGACCACAAGGCGCTATAATAAATCTGCCAGCGAAAGCGGGGCGCTAAGGTCGCCTGCCCCAATATTGCACAACGCACTAAATTGAGACCGAATCACCGAAATGACGATTTTAACTTTCAAAGATCAAACGTTGTTGACTAGTTTGATTCATTTATTGCATAAAACTAGGTAATATTTATTGCAATGTGAATTATGATGTATTAACATGGAAAAATAGTTTATGAGGAGTAACTATGTTTTTGGGTGGACCTACCCATATGAACCTGATTGTGTGCCTGATTGTTTGTCTGTTTTGGATTCAACATGTCCGGTCTTGTGGTAGCATATTGCCAGCGTAAAATATTGGCACAGCCAAGCGCAGCAAATTCACCCCTTTATTCCCCTCCTCTAGACTGAAAAATTAGCCCCAAAAGATAAGGATGGTATAAATATACAAGGACACTTTCTCTTTCTCTCTCTCTCTCTCTCTCTCTCTCTCTCTCTCTCTCTCTCTCTCTCTCTCTCTCTCTCTCTCTCTCTCTCTCTCTCTCTCTCTCTCTCTCTCTCTCTCATCTTTTTAGCAATATGAACAATGTGAACAAGGTCTTTTTGTTAAATGATTTAGTTAAATTTGTCAAATTTGTTGTTAAACTTGTTTAAAAACGTATGTTAAATAAAGACTGGTTTTAAAATTCTCTCTCTCTCTCTCTCTCTCTCTCTCTCTCTCTCTCTCACACACACACACACACACACACACACACACACACATGTGCACACACAGAAAAAAAGGCAGAGAGAAAAATAGTATGCAACCACTATTTCTGATAAACTAAAGGGAAAAAACATACCTTATGGGTCTTAAATATGGAAATGTTGAAAACTTTATTTGAGCTGCAAAAGCTTTACCTGTCAGATACTCTGCAGACTGTAATAACAAGATAGAAAAAAAGAGAGAAATCATCCATTCAACCAATATAATATATCACAAGGAGCGGCCTGTAGTCTCACCCCTGCTTGAATTTTTGAATGGATCTAAAGCCATTGTTGACAAGCATGGGAACAGGGTTCCCACGAGACAGGATGTGCCTGAAAACAGTGACCAGCGCTGGGGCATTTGACTTTAAAATGCCATGTGGCTTTGATTGCCGTGGCACAGTTGAGTGAATGACTGTTGTGTATCAGTGCTTTAACTGGCTTCAGCCTTGCACATGAGTAGATCAAGACCACATGTTCCAGCACGATTGTCAGTGGACTCGTAAAAATGAAACTCTGGCTGTAGAGCTGCCCCAAGTCGCAAAGCCACACAGAGCTCTCTTTGCATGTTTTTTTTTTCTTCACTTGGCTGATGCAATACAGTACAATTTGCACATGGGATTTATTTCCCTGACTCAGGGGTTTTAGGATCTGATTTATTGTGCAGTACCGTTGTTGAAATAAAAGGAGAGGAGAGGGAGTTTGTACTTTTGAAAGAATATTCGCCTTTTGTGGGCCAATATTCTGACACAGGTTTGTCATTAACTACATTATAAGAAAGGATGGCTCTTACGGAGGGCTGTGTGAATGAGCCTCTTTTTTTTTTCCAAGAAAAATGACTTGAGCTCCTTCAGTCTTCATCAGTAATTCAAGGGCCTGCTGAGGGTTCTGCATTGCACTTCTTTAACAAGTTTAATGCAAAACAAATGGTTCCATCAGTGGCTGTCTGGTATACCAGTCCATATAGAATGATATTCAGTAACAATAAAAATGATTTATATATCTTGAAAGGGAAACGTTTAACTATAATTGCTTGCGTTTTGTAGAGCTCCTCAATTGTAATTACTGTAAGTGCGGGACAAGGACATAGGGGTGGAGTATTGAGGGGCAGTTGTCCCCACTAGCAGAGGCAGATCTGTCCATTGCAATTGTGAAGTGGATGGTGAGTCTTGACCCAAAGGTGTCCTGTCAGAGAGCCAGCCGGAGCTTCACACTGTGCCAAAACTCCTCTCGGATCGTCAGGATGCTGATTAAAGGGAGTCTATGCAGATAGAGGTGACTGTATATGAGACAGCATGGCTATGCATCTGTGCACATAGGACAGAGATGCGTCAAAAGTGTTATTATTTTGTTATGTGAGTGCACTTCATTAGCACTGTGGCCAACAACCAAAACAACTGTCGGAGTGCTGCTGTGGTATTGTTAATGGTATAATGCTCCCCTGCACATGTATGGCAAAAGGTTTTGAGTTAGAATATAATAAAAAAGCTGCTATAGCCGGTACTAGCTCTTTTCTCTTACCTATAAATAACCCTATATAACATAGTAGCCTACGCTATTGGTGCTTTAAATCCTGTAAGATATGTAGAATATGTAGTAATGTCTGCAATGTGCGGATTATTTGCGTAAGAAGCACAAGAATATGTTTATGAGTGTTTCATTTTTATCTTTATATCTAATGGAGTTTTGAAGGTTGGGGGAGTCGGGGAGTCTGCACCTCCATATTGGCAGCAGTGCGCCAATATGGAGGTGCAGAGGAAGGAATTTCTGCAGCTGTGGCACAAAGACCAGTGAGCCGCAAGAAAGTAAGTCTGCCTTTTGTGTTAGCTATATATGTTTGCTAATCCTAAATTTCATAGGGGAAACGTGATACCAGAAACAGACGAGCAAAAGAGAAGATTAGATTTGACCTTATGAACTCAATTGCAGGGGGTAAAGAAGGCCATGGTGGAAAGCTGCCTGAAGAGTCCATCAACAATCTGTGCAGACAGCTCCCGCAGAAAAAAAACTTACAATTTTTATAGCTCTCTACCCATAAGCTTGTGAAACAGCTCTATACTTGGCTGTGCAGTCTATAGTTACTGCCTTTACCACATTGCTTTAGCCGTGGCTTGATCAACCACAGCGGTTGGAAGACTATGTTGCAATGCAAAGTAATTCATAGGGCAGTATTGTGATTTTGCACTGCAAATTTTCATCCTATGACATTCTTGGGAATTACAGTGACATGAAGAGAAAAAAAACCCCAGAAAAAAAGCAAACTGTGAACTGCAAAGATTAGAAACATTTGTGCAGTAAAGGTGTCAAATACATAAAAGGGGCCAACAAACAAATGAGAAAAGCACAACTTTGGTCAAGGCTCAAGCTTGTTCACCCTCCTCATTTTCTCCTCTGCTGGTTAGAAATCACTCATGATTTTTTTCTTTTCTTTTTTTTTCTTTTTTTTATCCCCCCTTCTTTCCCCCCCCTTCTTTTCTCCCAATTGTACTTGGCCAATTACCCCACTCTTCGAGCCGTCCTCGTCACTGCTCCACCCCCTCTGCCGATCCGGGGAGGGCTGCAGACTACCACATGCTTCCTCCAATACACTTGGGGTTGCCAGCTGCTTCTTTTCACCTGACAGTGAGGAGTTTCGCCAGGGGGACGTGGCACGTGGGAGGATCGCGCTACCCCCCCCCCCCGAACAGGCGCCCCGACAGACCAGAGGAGGCACTAGTGCAGCGACCAGGACACATACCCACATCCAGCTTCCCACCCGCAGACACAGCCTATTGTGTCTGTAGGGACGCCCAACCAAGCCGGAGGTAACACGAGGATTCAAACCGGCGATCCCCATGTTGGTAGGCAACGGAATAGACTGCTACGCCACCCGGATGCCCTCATGATTGGTCTTTAAGCCAGGACTTTTTAAAACCACCGCTCACTGTATTGCGAACTCAACCCAGTATAACTGTCTGTAACCGAACTGAGTTGAATCAACTCTTGACTCAGTCACGATCAATCAACTCACTAAAACCCGAGGAATGCTGCTTTATGCATTTGCTATTTACAAACCAAGGATGCACATTTTGCTTCTTTGACCAGAATTAATGGCAAGGGTCTGGCAAAGGGAGGAGGGGGAGAAAGCAGCTCATATCAACTCACCCATGTGTCACTTATAGGTTTGCAGCTCTCAAGGATCGGCCAGTAGAATCCCAGATGGCCAATGACTCGAATGAAAAAAAGAAAAAGAAAAAAGAAATCCAGGTTTGCGTTTGTTATTTCAGGAGTGAATGGTGAATGATGTGGAGTGTGCTGAATCCATGCGGCTCCTTCCCAGTACGCTACATCACATCGTGGCACATGCAGAGAGCCGACATGCTCGAGTGCTTTCCATTAATATAGCAAATGTATTACTGCTGTTCACATAAAGTCGAGTCAGTTCATCTGCACACAGGTTTATTGAGAGAGAAACGTTTTATCGCTCATCTAGGTAAGCTCTTCAGTTTCAACTGACTGCAGGTATCCTCACCCTTATAAATAATACAGTGGCATAACGGTCGAAACCAACGATCGGTTTCATATGGAAATTGCCGTGACCGTTAACTAGAGTTACATTGGCCATATGTACTATTCACAGAGGATTTGGGATCACGGCATTTTAAGATGGCGAGAGACGTTTGCTTAGCCCCCCGGTTCAGGTACAGGGATGGTCGTTCCCTCTTCACACACATGGCCTCTTTGACTCCCTGTTCAAACCATTGTTCCTCCCTATCAAAGATGTGCACATCCTCATCCTTGAAAGAATGGCCACTGGCCTGTAGATGGGTGTAGACTGTGACTATAAGGGTGGGGATACCTGCAGTGAGTTGAGACTGCAGAGGTCACTTAGAATCAGAATCATGTTTATTGGCCATGTAGGTTTGCACATACATGGGATTTGACTCTGGTTCCGTGGCTCCGTCAGTGTGCTTAACATAGTATAACAACACTACTACACAACAATCTTCAGATATATATACACTAGGATTGACTTATACAGGCGAAATAAGAGGCGATAAGGTGCAATGGTGCAGAGAATATATCAGAGATGCTGAAATAGATGTCAGCAGGTTACTTACATACATGCCTGTGGTAGATGTACATGACAGAGCGTACCAGTATATGTGCAATGTACAGTACAGTATGTACAAAATGGTTGGCTTTATTGACAGTGTTAAATGTTAGATGAGTAATGAAACGTTTCTCTCAATAAACCCGTGTCCAGATAAACTGATTCAACTTTCTGGGATTTCCTTACTTGGTTTATTCAGCATGCATCAAGATATTACCACTGTTACTGAATCCAATAGTAGAAGGTTTTTAGCAGAAATTCAAATGCTTGTTTATGAATCAGGCTTTATAGTTGCCTGCCTTTCTTTCTTTCTTTCTTTCTTTCCTTCTTTCTTTCCTTATGGCATCCACCTTTCACTCGGGCTTTCAGTAATGTGTCTGGCAATGGCTGGAGCAATACAATGCATTTGTATATGAACAAATATATAGTCATTAATGTATGTTTGCCCTGCAACACACCCTAATGTCACCTGATAAAGTCACAGAAACGTGACTTTATCTATGATAGCTAAGGTTTTTTTTTGTTTTTACCATTGTGTTACTCCCTTTGGAAACATTAAGCTTTAGTAAGGAGCAGACCTCTGACGTTAGCTTTCATTTTAATTAAATGAGACAAATATGGATCATATTGGATGCTTTTCAAGTCTCTTTGCTGCGGGCTGTTATACTCTTTGCCTTGAGATTTCCCTGAAAGAAATGAAATAGTATTTGTTGCTCTCAGCACTTTTCCATGTAACTGTATTGTGGGAGGTAATGCTAAACGACTCAACATCTTTCTTGACACAATTTGTTGACGTTCAAATTTCTTTTTTGGGGGGGGGGGATTTCCCCCTTTTTCTACCCAATTGTATCTGGCCAATTACCCCACTCTTCCAAGCCGTCCCGGTCGCTGCTCCACCCCCTCTGCCGATCGGGGGAGGGCTGCAGACTACCACGTGCCTCCTCTGATACTTGTGGAGTCACCAGCCGCTTCTTTTCACCTGACAGTGAGGAGTTTCGTCAGGGGGATGTAGCGCGTGGGAGGATCATGCTATTCTCCCCAGTCCCCCCCCCCCGAACAGGCGCCCCGGCCGACCAGAGGAGGTGCTAGTGCAGCAACCAGGACACATACCCACATCCAGCTTCCCACCCACAGACACGGCCAATTGTGTCTGTAGGGATGCCCGACCAAGCTGGAGGCAACATGGGGATTCGGACCGGGATCCCCATGTTGGTAGACAATGGAACAGACCATTACACTACCCGGACGCCCCTTGATGTTCAAATGTGATGCTATTGTACAATGGGGGTTTTTCCCCCTGTCATTTAGTCCTTTGGTTGGATTTTTACAGATTTCTCAATGCCATGGTATTTTGACGTCTACCTCGAATGCCTTAGAAACCTATTCATAAATGACAACTGACAAATTTTGAAGTGTATTTTTCTTCATACATTCTCCGTGGTGCTACTTGGCAATTTCTTCCCACTACTTTTTTTTCAAACTAGAGAATGCATTGACTCATCGAGGGAAAAAAGGCAACAATTTGGAGGTTAATGAGGCATTAACTGCATTGTATGCACTTTGATTCTAGAAGTGTTTGGTGGGAATGAATCACTGCAAAATGGTTGCCTAGCTAATGGGAAACATGCTGAAAAGTCTACTAGCAGATAAATGCCTATATAAATAAAGAACAGTTGATACATGAATTAATTATAGTCTTAGCTAAATGCTATACAGCCCTTGCTACAGTGTGATGGACACAGCAGATGTGTCTGTTCACTGTAGTGCACCATTTTCTGAACCAAATTTTGATTTACAACTTGTGTTTTTGAAGCGAGAATGCGTGGAAATCTTTCTTTCAGCACTCGTGGAAGGTGCCCGAGTTTGCCCTGGAAGGACTCCTGTCAGCAGCAGATGCAGCACTTTGGAAAAATGTGGCAGCAGCTGTCTCTGGTGGGCAACACAAGTGGCCATGACCCAGAGACCACCATGATCTGCAGGAAATTGCATTTTAGAACATAAATACATGCTTTACCGTTTTATTTCACTTGCACTCAACGTAGCACCACCAAAATCATAGCAGTTTTGGCTTGTCAAATAAAAGGCAATACAAAATACAAAACTATCTGAGAGAGTATCTGTCATGATTTTTTTTTAATAATTTGGATAATTTTCATCATTTGATATGGTTATCAAACAGCAAAGATTCGGATTTGGTGATTACAACTGACCACATTAAGACAAAAAAAAAATCTGCTGATTACTTCTGAACTACCTTTAATGCAAACTAATAAAAAAGCTACACAAGCTAACCCTGTGAACCAGTAAATAAGCGGCAGTAACTTCTTTTCCTGTATCGCCCGTAACTTAACAGAAAGTGTGCCATGTGCTGGATAGATTGAGGAACTCCCGAACAACTCTAACAGCTTCTCCTTTGTTAGTAGCTCAGTTTACAAACTTCCTGCATTGGCCATAGGACTTCCTTTTTGGTCGCTGGATGCATTCAGGCTTTCAACAACAAGCTTATCTTTTCAACGCACGTAAGCATATTTATGGATTCTTGAATTCCATTTTTCTGCTTTGTGTGTGCACCTACACATCCACATAAACCTGCTTGCACAACACTTCGCACACACACGCAACCACACACACGCACACACACACATAGACAGGCAAAGGACGTCTCACTCCTGTTTACAATGCACAAGGAAAGAAGGCCTTTAAAAGATTTAATTGAGACTCCTCAATAGGGCTTTTATGCTTCCACAAGAAGACAGAAGGAGTAAAGCCTCATGCCAAGGCTATTGGCACGGGCTCAAGCTTCGTTTAACATGAGCTCATTGGTTTTGCTGTTCTCTGGCAGTGGCACAGATCTTCTCCCGGCACCTTAACTCCAGAGGCAGTTTGCCCGGTGCCACCACACAAGACACATCCACTAAAGGGTGCCTGGCTCTGCCACCAGACGAGCAAAAGGAGCACCAGCAACATGTTGTAACCTTGGAACCCAAGCCTCGGGTGTGGCTCCTCATTGTCCACAGAGGGTTGACATGTGAAGTGGACAAGAAAACCCTGTTTTCTTGCCAGTGCAAATATGTTGATGCTAACAAGAATAACACAAATAAGCTTAATGGCCCCAGCCATACCTTGGGCTGATTAAAGCGACACTAAAGATTACGAAAACAAAATACAACAAAACACGTGAAACAACATAAAGATACACAAGGAAAGAAAAAAGAAGGAAAGGCGAAATGAGAAAAAGGACAATCCAAGAAAGAAAGATTAACATTTTTTGTAAAGGGTTTACATGCAGGCTTATTATAGACTACTGGCATGATTCAATATTTATCATGACTAATAAAACATTTACAAACATTTTTGAGGAGTACATTGATTGCTGATTACATATAGATCAAATGGGCTGATATAATCTTAGCTTTACAAATGTAGATTCTATAAATCTACATTTCATTTCAGTGGTAACAACAATAGTGCTTGTTCATGGTTTTCAGTGTTGATGATGGAAACATTATGAAGTACCCCAGAATTACATCCTACTAATTGCTAATAGCTCATCTGTGGATATGTCATGACACACATCAGGGGATTTATTTTAAGAGCACGTTATTGTAAGCCCCCAAGAGGTTGTTACCAATAATAGACTCCAGTGGCTGATTAGCCACGTCATTAGTATGACCATTAAAATAATCATTGTTGGCTCGCAATTTGCCTGCTCGGTTATTTTTGGCACGGTAAGGAATTATTTCTGGACACTGAGACATTTTGAAACTCCGCCATGGGCACCAGTTAACAAGTCAGTCAAACGTCTGTTTAAGTTTAGTCAAGAAGAAGAAGTAACTACATATTATAAATAAAACTTATTCAAAGCTCAACTTCGAGATGTTTGAAAGTTAGTTTCTACATCTGTCATTCTAGTTGTCATTTAAGTCAAATAGTTTACATTTTCAGAGAAATTCGTTAATTGACGTTTTGTATTATATATTTCATTTTCTCAGGGGCAGATTGCCTGTCTATATACCAGAGCAGCTGTATCTGATCTGCGGTGTTTAAAGAGTGCTGGCTCCTGTGTCTGATGACAGAAAAGTCCCCTCCACGATGAAAAAACACCTGGTTCCTCTCCTGTTTGTTTCCTCCTCAGCCTGATAATTACCTGTTCGACGAGCTATGTTGGACAGAAGCTCTGGTTTCCTCCTACTCTTTACCACTGAGATCTGTCGCAGGCTCACAGCTAGCTGCACGGGACGCCTCACAGAAGATCAGTTTATGAGGAAAAAGTCAATGGTGTCTTGCACACAGTGTTAACGTTCTTGATGGCCACAGGCACTGGTGCACCAACCATCCATTTTCTGTCGGTCCATTATTAGACTACCTTTCTAATCTTACTCGCAAGAAAAGGAGCAGACTACATTATCTAATTTTTTTCACGCCTTGACCACTGCAATGCTCTTTTCTCCTCTTAGCCAAGCAGCCCTGTCCCGCCTGCAACTCATGCAAAGTGCGGCAGCCAGGCTGCTAATCCTCACATCCCTTCATTAGCTCCCCGTTAAGTAGAGAATAGACTTCAAGATACTGCTTATCACATACTATAAAGCCCTACATGGTCTTGCCCTTTTATAAATTTCCAGACTTTTGCATCCTTCCTTCACCTCTAGGCCTCTCAGATCTTCTGACCAGGGTCTCTTATTTATCCCTCTGGAATGCCCCCCCCCGCCCCCCAGTTAGATCAGCTGAGTCTGTAAACAGCTTTAAAAATCTTCTCAAAACCCAATTCTACCCACTTGCCTTCCCTGTAATGGGGCTGTAATTTATGCTTTTCTGTATATAACTTTATATGTTGTGTAGTTTTTCTGTGTCTGTATCTTCTGCAGCACATTGTACCTTTGTTTTAAAAGATGCTATGTAAATAAACTCTTCCTTACTAGTGAATGAGAGCGGGCCTGACTCCAAATTAGAATTATTACTCATAGTAAGCACCATACAGAACTGTCTGAGAGAATTTGTAACACCATAGCCCCTCCAGGCCAGGACCAGGGAGTGATGAAATCTGGCACGAACTGGGGCTGTGTGTGGAAACTGAACCATGGCAGCAACCTAGAAGACAACTCTTCTAGAAAATTTAGCAATACTTACAAAAAGGAAAGAAAGATTACAAATACAAGAATACAATTACTGCATAAGCTTGACTGAGGAAAATATGAGTGCTCAAAATAAACACAAATCAAGTAGAGTTGGGCTAACGCTAACAAAGAAGAAGAAGAAGAAATGCTGAGACTGCCAAAGTTAGGAGGTGTGTGTGTGTGTGTGTGTGTGTGTGTGTGGCCGCTATAGTCTGGGAGATGATGCAAGTGTTATTCCCTAATTCTTACTCAGTGCTCTGCAACACGTTGACTGGTGGCTCCAGTCTGGTGTGCTGACATTACCCAGCTGGTCCTCCACCACTGGGAATTGCAACGCAACACTCTCTCTGGGCTTTGATTGCACAGTGTTTTATTTACCAATGTTTTATTGGTTATACAGTAAGCCTACATAGCAGTTTGAACATAAAAGGCAATTCCTTTCCCCCCTGTCTGATACCTAAGTAAAAGTCCGCTTCAATTATTCAACCCTGAGAGGTGATGACTTAAGTGCAAAGCAAAACCCAGGAAACAAAAAAGATGCTGACAGCCTCAAACAGACTCACGAGCCAGCTTTTATGCGTGAAAGCTTGTCTCTGACACTTATCTACATTTGCAGTCATTCGTAACGGCCAATGTCATTCAGCTAGCTTTGCCGCACTTGGTCTGAGTGTATGTGAAGTGGTGCTTCAGACAGAGAGGTAACCAATTTGCCCAGAGTCCTCATAAAACACAGTGAGATTAACAAAGTACACATTCTGGAGGCAGAGCCAGAGTGTCAATTCATCACAGATAGGGTTGTTTTTATATACCTCTCAATCAAGGAATTATAGCTCTGAGATATTCCCCCATGTGCTGTGGAGTGTCATGTGTATGCCGGTTTTCTTGCCAATTTAACACCAGGCAGGCTGATTTCACTGGCTAACACATCTTCCATCAGGCAGAAGAGGACCTATTAGCGATTTCAGCCGGTGTAATTGTGTGTTGCAAAGAAAACCTGAATACATATCACCTTCCATGGTATGAGTTTATTGGTCATCACCCCCCCCAACTCCAACTGTACTAACACTCAAGAAACTGGTGAGACAGGTGTTGAGATGACAAAAACTATAGTCGATACCCATGTTTACATCTGTCTACTGTTTATGATATCTCAGCTTCACATTTTAATGGGAATTATTCAGATTGCAAGGGGATTTCAGAACATAAATCGGAGATGGAGATTACGACTGAGGATGAGGATGAGGCATTATCTCCTCATTACCAACGATGTCATTCAACATCTCACCTGCAGATTACAGGGACGAAATAATCCCATCATATTTATTCGCTGGAATTTGTTCAACATCTGTTGTCAGTGGTCTGAGCGCCTGCTGGACCGCCACTGCATACATTTGAAATGCATTTGCATGTTGCAAAGCTCTCAGGAAAATCAATACAGTTCTCCATTTCTCGGGGGATTTCTTTGGGTCTGTCATGACAATAAGATGAAGAAGCTGAAGTAATACCCTCCACCCCACCCCCACCCCCTTCTTTGGCAATGTTTGGGAAATGTGTGTTTGTTTTCCCTGACCAGACCTTTTTTTTCTCATAATGTCCAAATGGGAGCCCTTCCTCATAAGAGTAGGTCTTCAGTAAGGGTCAAAGGTTAGGCTAACCGCCCTCCCTGCCAATCAAGACGAGGGGAGTGTCAACAGATCACCCTGTCCATCTGCAAGTTGAAATCAAACCAGCATCTCAGGTTACAGCTCCTCTTACTCCCTTTCTGGATTCAATTGTTCAAACATGGTGGCTTGTTTACTCTCCAAGCAAAGTGGGTGGTTGGAGAGGGTCTTGTTTTAGTAAGGTCTCCGCCATGATCACTTTTTTGTGTCAAGCTGAGATGATGTTTCTGCAGAGTGATTCGATGCTGGTATTACTGAGGCTGTGTGCATGTCAGCTGAATAACTGTAGTATATCTCACATTGGTTTCCATGCATTACCTGTCATATCACGTTTGTCTGGGGAGCTGCCAAGTGAGGATGGATTGGTGGGAGGAGCAGAAGACTGAGTCACCTCTTCTACCAGTCATCTATCTTTATTTTGTCTTGCCACAAGGCTCGTAATGACAGTTCATGACCTCCCACCCTCAGCTTCTTCATCCTGAACTGTCTTCAAAAGGCGCTGCTGTCTGAGATTTATACCCACTCAAGGCCATTATGCTGTTATCATCCTATTTCCTACTGCCTTTTGACATATTGCTTACTGGGTGGTTCACCAAGCACCGAGAAACTAAGAAAGTGAGGGCACCCTCCTTTCAGCCACCCTCCACAAGCTAGCACAGAGAGACTTATTTCAATGGATTAACCTGGGAAGGATGGCCTTTTCTTCTTCTGTGGCTGAGAGCCATGTGCTGCATCTGTAAATGGAGCTCTGTGCCTTCTTGCTCTGAAACGTTTTTCACCCACAAACTTTTAATTTGGGAAGATGGCTGAAAGAAAAAATAGCCTGAGAAAGACATTATTAATGAAACTAACCAAATTCACATAAGCTAGGAGTCATCATTAAGTGAAACTTTAAGGCTATATATGTATGTATGTATAAATGTATATATGTATATATATATGTGTGTGTGTATATATATATATATATATATATATATATATATATGTGTGTGTGTGTGTGTGTGTGTGTGTGTGTGTGTGTGTGTGTGTATATATGTATATATGTATATATATGGTCTGTCGGCCTGTCCAGGGTGTCTTTCCGCCTGCCGCCCAATGACTGCTGGGATAGACTCCAGCATCCCCGCGACCCTGAGAGCAGGATAAGCAGTCTGGTTAATGTGTGTGTGTGTGTGTGTGTGTATATATATATATATATATATATATATATATACTCAAAATGAGTGCGAGACGCACGAAAGAGGCCTGTACTGCAATGTATTCAAATCTTTTTTTCCTGTATCCGTGTTGATATTCCGCTCCTCATTAGTTGAGCACTCACAACACCATTGACGGTTTCGGAAAAAAACCGCTATATATATATATAATATTACTATTATTATATTATAGTATATTATTACTATTATTACTGTATATTATCGATCTATCTATCTATGCCCAACTTGTACCAGTTTGATCTAATCTGTCATGAACTGGTAAAAGTTGAAACGATTTTATGTTTATGATTCACTTTTGAAGCCTATATATAACAAACGCCTTCCATACATTTGGAGGGAGTTGTCAAAGTTGAGCTACATTAACTATTGAGTTATTTCTTTTGATTATCATATACAAAGAATACTGGCATTATTGTCAGTCTTAATAGAAATAAGACAAAAAAGAATGTACTTGAGGTGTATAAATATGTAAAAGAAAACTATTTTAATTTTTCGTTACAGTTAAAATTGTTCTGTAAAATGCTAGTATGTGATTGGATAGAATTCTTAAGTCATCCTCCTGAGTTTATGTGTAAATTGTGAAGCAATGTGATTTTTTTTCTAGTGATGTAAACCGTTGAGGATGTACATGTAGCTGTCCTTTCAACATGACTTAGAATTGTGTTTTTTCCAACATAAGGTTCTAAACAGCAAGAGTTTTGTTATTCTGTTGCTACTGTTCGGTGTTCGTGCCCTCTTTAATCTCACCACAATGTGCCAAGAACTATCCAAAATTAACATATTTTACATGAGCAAGTACACATTCACTGCTGCGGAACAGACAGTGGGAGAAGAAAATGACCTCATCGTCGTCCCCACCCTCAAGACTAAAGATAACTTTGTCTGAGTCATTAATATCATTATAATGTCCCCAATAGCCCACGCCGACCTGTATTAGCTTTGTCCGCCTTCACGTGTAGGCCTCCTCACTGTGACATTGTTAGGAACAGATATAGCTTGATAGGACAAGGCTAACTCAATCAGGCGTTAGCATCGGCTGTCGCTAGGATAGCCATGGACAAAACATGGAGGAAGCATGAACCCTCCTCATTTATCCTATCCTTAGGGATCTGGGCTCACTATGTGCTACATGCACATATGCTAAGATTACACATCATTATCTGCTCTGTTCCCTGATAGCTGCCCACAGTCTATCCTGTGATTATGGATTCAGAGTGTTAAATGAGGCGCAAATGAAGAGGGATCTTTGTAGGTGGAAACTTACGTAGGAGATAGCTAACAGCGGCTTCTGGGCATCACAGAGTTTTAAATCTCTGCTCTGTCTCAGGTCTGATCAACTCGTCTCTATCTTGCCCGGCTATTATCGCTGCTATCCTGAACTGCAGCCTGATGGGAGCATAGTACTTATTTATTGCACCAGTGCCTTTTTTCACATGGGCTCAATTATCCTCAGTTTCTACGCATGAAATTAGCTTTGCTCTCCTCTGTGTAAGTGACATCAGCTCAGGGTCCATCGTCACCTTCGTGTTTTAGCACCTGATCAGATTAAATCTAGTTTGCACATGTATAGACATGAAAAAAAACAGATTTGTAAATCTGGCCATAGAAAATTAGAGAAATTTCAGCCGAGTTAATCTCTCATTGGTTCAGACAGAAGACTGCATATGATGTTGTTGAATTATCCATCCATCCATCCATCCATCCATTATCCAAACCGCTTTTCCTGCTGTCAGGGTCGCGGGGATGCTGAAATCTTGAAATGAGCTTTGACCATTTAAAACGTATAATTAACAGATTGTTGTGGGGCACTTGTCTGTTGCTGCAAGATTGCATTCACTCATTCACTGAGTACATCGTGAAATTGGACACCCAATGTTACACCTCAGACTAGGGGTTGGAGCACAACCACAACTACAGACCGACAAAACAGGTGGCTTCCCCTTGGAGTGTGCTTCACAAGACCTTTGTCTTACTCGCTTTGCATTTGATGTCGTAATGCCGCAATAAAAAGCGGGAGAACACTTAACATGTTGTGAGCTCCAGGTACCAATATGAGCAAATCTCTGGGCCTGCAGCCAAACATGAGAAGGTCACGTGGATAAGGACAACCTGATAGCAAGTGGTGACTGGTGACACAGGCCGAAAGTCCCTGAGCTGTCAGGCGGCCGAGCAAAGTTTAATGTTTTACTTTCCCCCTGCTTGTGAAGTCTTTGTGTACAAGAATAGCATGTGTAATATTGTGTGAAGTGGCTTTGAGAATGTCACAAAGGACACTGAGGTAATCCAAGTTTGAAAAACAAGCGAGAATGCTGGGCGGAGAGTCGATCCTGGAAGGCAGGAACCAGCCGTTTACTACAGCCCTGAAACCAGTATATTCAAATTACTCGAGTTATGTGGTTTGGCAGCAGGGTGACCGAGTAATTGGGGAGACTATGCCCAAAATACAGGCCCTGGGTTCAAACATCTGTCCTGCTGAAGGCTCCCCTGGGCAAGACGCTGAAACCCAACTCGCTTTACTATCGGGGCGTTTTTCTGTATCTGAGGCTCGGCACTGTTTTCACTGTGGGGAGTGCCGGCGAAAGGCTAGCTTCTCCCCAGTGACATCAGCCCAGTATCACACATCACACGGCCGGCTTCAGGAAGAGGAGGAGGAGGACACTTGAGCGATATTATATTTCGTTGATGTTGATTTTGATACGAGCAGGCCAGTGTGGTGGATACGAGACTGGGACGGGATGAGATTGTGTCGTTAAAACCCTCAGCCACAGGCAGTGTTAAACTAAACAGCGTGGGTGTCTGTTCCTCTACCATAACAGTGCACTCTGAATAGTTTGTGTATGCTGTGATCCTTTGTTTTATTAATGCTCCAAGTGTAAACGTTAACTGATTTAACACGCTCGAGAGTAAAACAAAAACTGGTACGAGTTAGCCGGGGTTTACTCTCGGTGAAATAAGTCACACACACGCACCTGGCCTGCTTACTTTCAACAACATTCCTGGAACAGTTTTACAGCAGTGGGCTCAGCTGTAGTAAACAGGCACTGTCCTGCAACAACAACTCTTAAACGTTCACTGTATTTACAAAGAAAATAAAACAGGACCTCCTTGCATACCGGGGTTGATCAGGCATTGCTTGGCGAGGGTGTCCTATGCCGGTGTCAGATGTGCAAGTTTTCATGCAGCATGCTTGTGTGCAGCTGAGTTATGTTTAATTTGCCCTGCGTAGCGCCCCATGCAGTTCACTGAAAATCTGCATGCGAACAGCTTAGATGTTAATCCCCGTAGGGAAATGCATCCCATCCCAACACACACCGGGAGCAGTGGGCAGCTGAGCAGTGCATATAGAGCGATTGCATAGCGTTCAAGCTAGGAAAATGTTTTGCAACTATAGTTTCGTGCCATAGCCAGGACGCTGACTTCATGTTGGCCAAGTGGTAGAGTATTATGTCAAATAATGATTGTAAACAATGGACGGCAAACAGAAACTAATGGCATAGACCCAGGGGGAAAAATCATTAGGGGAGTATTTTGAAGGCTAGTGGATTAAGATTTAAATATTATCCTGCGTATTTCAGAGTGGTTGCAGGTTTAATAATTTCCCATCTGTTCGTCAAATGTTAATTTGGCTGAATAAATGTAAGTTAACTTACATTAATATTAACCAACAGCTATGCAATAATATTTTTCTTGTCTTTTCTTTTTTTTATTGCTATTATGCAGTAAAAAATCATTGTTGTTGCATGTAGTTTTGGTTGGATTTGAAATGCTTTGAGTGATGGTTGTATGAACCTGCACAGTTCACAATTTATTAATGCAGCCAAGTTGTGTGAATGGTTCCACTGTGCAGAGCCGGCTGCAGGCTCCCTGTCATAGACTCACTGACTGCTTATCTTAGACATGTGCTTGAAACTCGACACACCGACTTTAAGTCAGGAGGCATAACACAATTGAGGGCCTTGCTGGTGATGGAGGACTCCCCGGTGCACCATCAGCACAGCACATTAGTGCCTGGCTGCCATTTTGTCCCTCTTCCTTCCCCAAAACCCCCAACCCACCCAAGCCCCTCCCCCAGTCCCCTGGCTCAAACGAAGACCCGTAAACCAGGGCACCGCAGAAACTACCCCGCAGTCCTCCGTTTGGGCCAGACTGCAGGGACAAAGGGACGTAAAAGAGGAGGCTTCGGGGACATAACAGACAACATTCTCCCCTCACGATGTTTCTAACTGCTTTTTGTGCACAAAAGGCGTCCGGACTTTGGAGTTGCATTTTCCCTGAAAGTTGCTGATTCTCAATGAAGTGCACCTTGAGAAACATGTATCGTCATGAGAGAAGTTTTAATTCTCGAGTCCCCGTCCTTTCCTGCTCCACAGCTGAATTCACAAAGCTCTCTTTTCAATCTATTATTTTTGTGACCGTGGATAAATTAGCAATAATCACGAGGAAGAGAAAAAGGTTTTGATTGACCTGTAATGACAATGGCAATGGAATCCAAATCCACCCCCCAAATATTCCCCGCAGATTCCTTTTCAAAATGTTCAGCACCACGTGGCTGTGATTTAATATGAAACAGGAGGCTTGGATCAGGTCCCACGTGTGGAAGAGTGGATTATAAAAGCTGTGAACAATTAACATGCATGAGGGTCTAGCTTGCCCCGACAAAAAGGGAATGGTACCTGCTTATCCTAATTTATCTGGATTAATTTAAGAAGCTTTTAAGGACACTTCAGTCAGAAGGATTTTTGAAGTGCTTCATTCTTCTTTTTTTTTGTTTCTTTGTTGAGCCAAATGAAAACTGTTCCTGGTGTTGACTGGAGAGAGATATAAACTTAAAAAGTATCTAAAGACTACTTTCTTCATGAATAATGAATAATGTGATGACTATCACCACATGGAGACTTGTGTTTTAAACCCTTACTTATTATTGGCATCGTGCAATAAGATAGTCTCATGGGACACGCGTGTGACTGTGTGTGTGTGTGTGCGTGTGTGCGTGTACTGTGCGTACGCCGTGTGCAAGCTGTGTTTCTGCGGTGTTGGCTGGAAGCAGGGCTGGCGCCGTTCTTGGCCCCATGGCCACAGCTCCAGATGTGCTCTGTCTTCCTCTGAAGTGCAGCTCCACCCACCTATGGGCGGATGAAGAAAACTTTGCAGGATGATGGAGAGAGAGAGAGGAAGCGCTCCACTGGGAAGCTTAAATGTGACCTCCTCTTCTTCATCGTCTTCGCCCACCCCTCCGCCGAGCGTGACACATTACTCAGCCACGGGAGTGAGTGGAAGCGGAGGAGAAGTATGAGTTGGCTTGATAAAGCTTGGAAAATGGAGCCAATGAGAACAGCTCTTTTTTTAGGATCGTGACATATAGTCAGTCACGTGTGGTAATCAAACAAATTGCCTCGAGCTGACGTTCTCTTTTGTCTGCGTTGAGCTCCGCTTGCGGATGCCTTGCCTTCCAACACTGCTGTAAATCAAATACAGTGGCTAGTTCGCTCTTTATATTCATTCTACCCTCTTGTTTCGGGCTAAATACTTTTGATTTACATATGCGATTAGCAATGCAGAATGAGGGTGGGGGGGTGGGGGGTTCAGGTGGACTATTGTTGTTGTCATGGTCCATAGCCTAAATGCAATTAGTGACAATTGTTTAAACACGCCCGCCCAATTTGATTACCCGTGTGCAACTGGCAGTTATTGTCTGGCCATTTGAGAGGCATGACTAATGAATGACACCAGCATCAGGCACAAGTGCACGTCTGACTTTTCACTGATATGCACATCAAATTGGAAGTGCATTGTTTTTCTATTTAAGTTATATGTGGAGAACTTTAATTATTTGCAGGATGGGCGGCACGGCTCAGGAGGTAGAGCGGGTCGTCTTGTAATCGGAAGATTGCTGGTTCGATCCCCGGCTCCTGCAGAGAACGTGTTGAAGTGTCTTTGAGCAAGACACTGAACCCATAAGTGTTGCTGATGGGCAGGTTGGTGCCTTGCATGGCAACCTCCACCATCAGTGTATGAATGTGTGTGAGAATGGGTGAATGTGAGGCACACACTATAAAGCGCTTTGAGTGGTCGGTAGACTAGAAAAGCAATATATAATTGCAGTCCATTTACATGCCATCGATGTGCACATAAACTTGCAGAAGTAGCACAGTTTTCAAATGGGTGATAATCAGCAAAGAGCTGGAAAAAATAAGTTTTTCCATTTCACTTTGTAAATTGCTTCAGCAGTCTGTAATATGACCCAGTGAATATGAGCATAAGCAAGTATAAATGGTGTTCACACAACGAGCTGCAAACCTACACCATCAACTTTTTACAATATAATGGATGTAAAAATCTTGGGGTATATAAAAGTCTTGCCTCAGTAAATTTTCTTTGTCACACCCAAGTTACAAGGAGGATAATAAACTCTCAAAATACTTAGCATAGCATGCCAAACTCACAACGGGGCGGGCCAGGATCATTTTCATCTTTACTGCTTGGGTTGCCACTGCCTTTACACACTGTTTTTTTTCCTTTTCATTGCTCCATTACATTGTTTGCCTCACAAAAGTCCTATAGATTCACAAAGCAGGGATTCAAGAGTCACATTTATAGTCGTTTGATCAAGAAAAGAGAACTGGTATTAATTTATGAGTTAGTTTAGGGGACTATCAGAAAGGCTGCCTATATTTCCCCCATTTCAAAGTGCCTACTACTGCATGTAAAGTGAAGGAAATCTGTTCTATTCACACACAATTAATATTTTTCTGGAAACTTATCACAACTTAAATTATGATCACAATATCTGCATTATACTTGCAGTGCATAAGCTGCAATAATACTCCCCGAATCTGCTTTATATTAATATCAACTTCTGAAAATGTTTGCAGTGTCAGCTTTATACTAACATTAACCGCTGTTACCGAGGTTTCTGCTGCATGATGTTTTGAACATTGCCAATTTATACAAGCCGCCACACATGCAGCAGTTCGATCAATGGAACAGGCAGCCCAAAGCAACAGATGCAGTTTTTTTAAGATAAGAGAAGATGTACTTAATTAATCCCCATGGGGAAATTCACCCTCTGCATTTAACCCATCTCAACACACACACACACACACACACACTGGAAGCGGTGGGCAGCCGCCGTGCAGCACCCATGAACCAACTCCAGTTCTTCTCACCATGCACAGGGGCACAGACGGGAGGATTAACCTAACATTAACTCTAACATGCATGTCTTTTTTTGATGGTGGGAGGAAACCGGAGTACCCGGAGATAACCCACGTCTACACATGGGGAGAACATGCAAACTCCACATGGAAAGGACCTGGGATGGCCTGGGGTTCAAACCCAGGACCTTCTTGCTGTGTGGCAACAGTGTTAACCACAGGGCCACCGTGCTGCTTATAGACAAGCTGAGATTGGCAAGTTTCACTGTCAGATCACGTTCTGGTGCTGTTGGATTTAAGCTTTATTACACTTGCGGCTAATTTAGCTATGAAGACTGAACTATTCCAACTCTTGTTTTATTATCAAACCCAGCAACACCTTATTGATTGCAAATGAAAGTATACATTATTTACAGTGAATAGGTTTGACATCATTAAAACAGTAACAGGCAAGTTGACCCTATCAGCCGGGCCAATCCTTAAAACCACAAGAAATCTATTTGTTTTTCTACCAAAACAGTTATTTTTCTGTATCCATCCATCCATCCATTATCCAAGCTGCTTATCCTACCCAGGTTTGCGGGATGCTGGCGCCTATCCCGGCATTTTTCTTATTCTTTTTTTTTCAGAGATATGTTATTTGTTATACAGAGATATGTTATTTGTTATACCATTTTTTTTCCAAGTTTGACATTTCTGTCAAAGTTTGCAGTGTGTCAGTTTATATGCCAACATTGCAGATGTGTGAAACTGGAAAGTTTCATCTCCAAGAGCGATAGTTTTTTTTCTTGGTTCACACATGCTCCATGTAGACTGCGCTTGAAAAAGAAAATCAGTCCAGCTCAACCCAATTAAAATGTTACATCAATCCCTTACTCACCAAGAACATATCCCCGGGTAACACGAGAAGCTGGGGGAAAAAAGTTCAAGATGAATCTATAGCATAGATTTTCAAAGTTTTTTATTTTATTTTATTTTGTTACACTTTTACAATTTTTCCACTCTTTGTTCTTTGTTCATTTTCTGTGCACACAATTGTGCAAAATTGACAGAACATGATTATTTTCCTCACTGTTCTTGTATCCTTTGCTGGAGACACATCAGTTCTGCTGTCCTGTGCATTGATTTGTAAAGCATGTTAGTATGCATGTTCTCCTTTGCTTTTAATACATGCTGCAATGCTGCTAACCTCTATACTCCTCTACAGATATATCGATAGTGGCCGTCATACCGAGAGGGAAGGATGCCATTTAAGAAACATTTATGTAGGAAAACGAAAACTTTTTAAAATACATTTTTAACAAATCAACAAACAGGGAGGCAGGCTTATTGCTGGTCACCCGGTTTATCCCAAAAAGTGATCGTACCTGTAGAGCCACAAATGAGCAGATTGGTCCACCACCCCCCACCCCCCGTCACCTTTTCAAACCTGCGGACCCGTCATGCTGCCAGTAAATGTCAGCAAAGTGTCAGGACAGCTTGGCCCGGCAACAAAACATCAATTGTTTCCAATTGGCAGAATATCCTCCCCTCAGTGGCAGATCCGGCCTATCAGAGACTGGCTTGCTGGAACGAAATACATTCACCCTGGCAACCGCTCCGCTCTTCCTGTCTCCACTGACAGCTTTCTCACCGTCCTCGCTCTCTGTCTGATGGAAACCCAAACAGGCCACTTCTGTGACAGAGGATGAGGTAAACCTTGAAACCCCCAGCCCTCCTATAGGGAATAGTTTGCAGCAGGGTTTGTTTACATTGTGTGTGTGTGTGTGTGTGTGTGTGTGTGTGTGTGTGTGTGTGTGTGTGTGTGTGTGTGTGTGGTGGATAGCAGATCATTAATCTAGATTCTGGACAGTAGGTTACTGTCACACTGGGGTTGAACAGAGGTGGATGATGCTACCTGCGGCAAAGTAGCCTTTCATACCATGTGAGAGTTATGAACTTGCAAGACTGCATCCAGGACTCATAGCAGATGCATATAGGGGGAACAGGGGTATTTGAGGCACAGTGCAGATGTGGGGAACACCAACTCGAGATAAGTGTGGGTGGTGCAGTGTGCTTCAATACAGCCGGGTCAAAACACAACCCACACATTTTTTTTTAAGTAACCCTTCCCTGGCTGCCTATTTTCAAAGCACACACATCTGTGCTCAGACATGAAAAGACACACCAACAAATGATGCACACACACACACGTGTGTGTGTGTGTGTGTGTGTGTGTGTGTGTGTGTGTGTGTGTGTGTGTGTGTGTGTGTGTGTGTTCTATAAGCTGTTCTATACAGTGCAGAATCTTCCTGTTCTTCTGCTTCTCTGAAATGACCGTGTTGCCATTAGGGGCTCAGAGGGACTGGGAAGCCATGTTTAGAGGATAATCTAGCGCAGACCATCTGGTCAAGATTTTCTCCCTCCTCCGTATTTCTGATCCCCCCGCCCCCAGAAAGGGAAAAAAAAGGTTTTGGTAATCTCAAAAAGCAATTTAAAAGTCAGATGGCTTTCATTTACTTCCATATTTCGTAGAACAATAGAAACAAAGCGTCTTCGAGAAACGGAGTAGATTTCACAGTGGATTTCAAGATGGTGTTGAAATATGGAGACGCTCCATAACGCTGATCACTCGCAGTTGCTTTTTCTCAACTGGAAACATCAGCGATCCCATTTCCTCCCAGTACGATGAGTGGTGACATGGGAAATCTAATCTAGATATTTTGGTTATGATGAAAGTGCGGGTAATGGGATTAAATAGATCCCGACAGTAGCGTGATGTGGCCGCTGCAGGCCATTACGCCATGAGTTATTGGTGGAACAAAACTGACCACAGCTTGCCGAGGGACGCCAAATATTAAAGGAAGTCTTTCATGGCCTTTCTAAGCTCACACAGGAAATTGATTAACAACTGTGGCTATTAAACACCATATCAGTGGAAATGTTTTCCTCACTTTTTTTTGCACTGCTAAAGAAAACACATTCTTTAAAAAGACTTGTTCTTTACCTCTGTACTCTTCTGCTTTTTAGTAAAAAAAAAAGAAGGAAAAAAGCATACAATATATCGTTGAACCAAGACCAAGTTATTTAGCTGAGAAAGTCCCGGTGATGCTCACGTGATGTAAACAGCTAAGATTTATGAATGGCTGTTCTCTTTGACAAACAGTTGCACGTGTACTGATGGGGTTGTTTTTTTCCCTCTGATTGTTCACAGTAGTTTGCATTTTTCAGAACAATTTGCATTGAATTTGAGCTACACAGTACAGTAGGAATGGAGTTTGTAGTGTATAGTAGCTGAATTAACTTAAGAGTAGGTGAGAAGGGGTAGGAAAAATTAAGTGTATACTTCCTCCTACTCCTTTTCCAACATATGACAATCTGATGTATATAGAGATCTGTTCGCTGAGATTGATGTGTGGGTTTGTTGATCACTTCAGATTATCGGCAACAGCTTTTCTGTAGGTTATATCCTGCTTATTTGCATGTTCGAAACAAATCATCACTCATTCATTCATTTTGAGAACGGCTTATAAGCTGTTTTTTGCTTTGTTTTTGTTTTGTGTTTTTGGGATGGTGCGTCCTTGTGTTTTTTGCCCCTCGTGTTAAGGCAGAGAGAGCCACAGTGCAAGCATTTCACAGTATTATAAATACACATGACAGTAAAGTTGAAGTTGAAGTTGAGGATTTGGCACTACTCTTGCCAGCAGACCTTAATTGTCGAACGCCCCGTGTCTTGGATAAGAGGTGGTTGCTGTGTAAGAGAAGTGCTCCCACACTTTTACAATTAACTGAGCATGTAACAAATACATCCGTAAGCATTCTTAAACCTACTGTAATAATAGGCAGGGGGAAAAAAATCAAATTGAGTGGGAGGAATGGGAGGATATATATATATATATATATATATATATATATATATATATATATATATATATATATATATATATATATATATATATACACATTATCCAAACCACTTATCCTGCTCTCAGGGTCGCGGGGTTACTGGAGCCTATCCCAGCAGTCATTGGGCGGCAGGCGGGAAGACACCCTGGACATATATATAGAAAGATAGCTAGATAGATATATATAGATATAAATATTTATATAGCTATATATATATACTATATATATACTTAAATCCAAAGTTTTGTTTTTGCAGACACATCTCTCTCTCTCTCTCTCTCTCTCTCTCTCTCTCTCTCTCTCTCTCTCTCTCTCTCTCTCTCTCTCTCTCTCTCTCTCTCTCGCTTTCTCTTTCATGTGCCATGTGGCCTTCTTTCATGCAGCCAGATTATGGGTTCCATGGTCAGGGCTACAAAAAGCCGTCGCTTTGGGGCTAACGACTGGGGTTAAGATTAACTGCAGGAGTTCAGGCTAAAGAGGTTTGTATCCACAGACGCTACACAAACCGTGTCCGTGCCTGGGGTGGGGGTGGGGGGCAGTGTGGGAAGCTGGGCGTTGCAATGGTTAAATCCAAAACACAAAGATTAAGATAATTGCGGTTGATGAGCATTTCAAGCTAATCCAAAGCAGCCTTTATAGTAATCCACGCAGCAGCAACAGTAAATCAAACAGAAGACTATGAGCTAAAACCCCATTGACACATGCTGCCCAACCCCTAAACCATCCCTCAGTTTTACGTGTCGGGCTCACGTGCGAACGCGAACAGCAGTCGACGTTCCATACAAAGTTGTATCAGTAATGTGGCGACTGGTGACCCTGTAAAGTGTACAGTAATATTGTCAAACGACGACAGTTTGAACAAAAGCTGTCAGTTTGCCGTGTCAAGCAAGACACTTTCACGGGAGCTATCGAAGAAATCATGAGGAATATATCCACCACCTGTTCGTGGCAGGCGTTTGCCTGAGAGATTTATTTCTAAACCAGTATAAAGTAATAGCCCATTTGAAAAATGGCTGAAAAATCAGAGCGACCTAGAAATAAGAGAGTTTTGTTCAGTCAGGGCAAAATCAGATAGGCAGCCGTGTGGTACAATTAAACGAAAAGTCGAGCGAGCCGAAACAGCGAATAAATAAATAATGCCCATGTTTGCATGGCTGCAGTTAAGCACATGAGTCAACATGCCATATGCCCGGGCTCTGTCTCATCCCTCCCTCTTCAGGGCCAGAGCTCGAGCTGTTTGGCAGCAGTGTGGTGATGGGAGTAGAGGATGAGGCTTCTGCCTGCACTGCATGCTCTGTTTCCATTGACCAGGGGCCTTGTGGAGACTCTTATACGCCTTTGGTTTTGTCATTTGTTTATGACTGCCTCTTCATCATTTAGGACAGCTCCAGCTATACATAACTCTCAGTCTGTGCTCTCTCTCTCTCTCTCACTCTCTCTCTCTCTGCACGTGAGGGATGGTCTGGGTCTGCTGTGTGTACGAGAGCTCTGTTTATTTTTCCAGGGCTCTTTGGTGCTCCATTGGCGATATTTCACGGAAGGTGGCTGCTCTGTGGTGGCGTTTGGGGAGGATGCTTCACGTGCTTCTGCATGCATTGCTGATCTGGGGTTAACTTTTATTTCTTTTCTTTTTTTCCTTTTTTTGCGCTGTAGCTTCGTCACTAATTGCACTCATTAAGTGCTTTTCATTAAGTGATTTCATTGTAAACTTATGTCTGCATTGTTTTCATTGCCCACTCAGCAGCTATCGTGTCGCTCTGCTGATGCTCTTAGTGAGATCTTGCCCTTTTTTCTTTTTCTTTATGGTTGTTTTTTCCTGTTGTTTTTTTTTCCTGTGGAGTTTTCCTTCACCTGACAGGTGGTCTAAGGATAGAGGGTTATCATTTAATGTAACTTGTCACTGCATTAAAACAAACCTCCCCGAGTCTCTAACATTAC
The DNA here is from genome assembly GCF_029633865.1 of Lampris incognitus. NCBI lineage: Eukaryota > Metazoa > Chordata > Actinopteri > Lampriformes > Lampridae > Lampris > Lampris incognitus. The sequence goes on along the minus strand of NC_079217.1, from coordinate 16,284,893 downwards.
ATTGTGTACAGCTGGTTACATTAAACTAGGAATGCACTTCTGTAAATATCTACTCCATTCGCCTGCTTAGAATTTATGCAGCGTTTCTTTGTCACATGAAAAATAAACATGTTGTGCTAACTCTTGGCTTTACCTAGCTATTAGTTTCTGGGCCTGCTCCCAACATAATATAAAAAGCAATCATTATGTCTACGCCAAGTTTTTTTTTTTTCCGGTTGAGAGGACATGGAAAAATCTCTTTGGTGGCAACTTCCATCAGTGTTCGCTGAAAGAAGTCTGTTCAACAACTGGTTGTCAACAGTCATGAACTCAAGACACTTGAGTACTTCAGACACTTTCATGACAGTCCGACTCCAGTTAAACACCATTTGCTCCGAGAGAAGTGAAACCCTTCCTAGCCCTACTTTCTTACACCCCTTGTAAAAAGCAAAGATTTTAACAATTCAAAATCATCCAAAAGTTTTGTTTCTGTACCAAGCAATGCATGTGAAGCCGCTGACATTTGGAAACTTCCAGCCCGAAAGCCACCAGTCTTTCCCCAGACACGCTCCAGTCCTGACCACAGTTAGCCGCTTCTCACGCCTCTGCTTGTTTGCATGTGAACTGCCAGAGAATCCTCACGCGTGTGTCAAACAGTGGCGTTCATGAACGCCTCCCTTTTATCCCCAACACTACAAGCACCCGTGTTCTTGTGCTGTACATCTTTGTCCGAGGTGCAAGTCAAGTAAAATTCATTTGCATGGCTGTAAATCACAGTTTATTAATTCACACTCACAATACATTTTATGCAATCTATGACATCCCGCTGTGTCATTGTCATGATAAAGTCAAACATAACAGTTTTTCATATTTCACAGTGTTTCCTGTTTTATTTTGGTATTAATGTTTGTCTCTTAGATGGCACAGTGGCACAGTGGTTAGCGTGGTTGCCTCACAGCAAGAAGGTCCTGGGTTTGAGCCCCGAGGTAGTCCAACCTTGAGGGTCATCCCGGGTCGTCCTCTGTGTGGAGTTTGCATATTCTCCCCATGCCTGCATGGGTTTCCTCTGGGTGCTCCCGTTTCCTCCCACAGCCCAAAGACACGTAGGTCAGGTGAATTGGCCATACTAAATTGCCCCTAGGTATGAATGTGTGTGTGTGTGTGTGTGTGTGTGTGTGTGTGTGTGTGTGTGTGTGTGTGTGTGTGTGTGTGTGTGTGTGTGTGTGTGTGTGTGTGTGTGTGTGTGTGTATGTGTGTGTGTGTGGGGGGGGGGCTGGCAGCCTGTCCAGGGTGTCTCCCCACCTGCCTCCAATGACTGCTGGGATAGGCTCCAGCATCCCGCCACCCTGAGAGCAGGATAAGTGGGTCAGATAATGGATGGATGGATGTTTGTCTGGTGGCACAGTGGCGCAGTGATTAGCGCGGTCACCTCACAGTAAGAAAGTTCTGGGTTCGAGCCCCGGGGTAGTCCAACCTTGGTGGGTCATCCCGGGTCGTCCGCTGTGTGGAGTTTGCATGTTCTGCGTGGGTTTCCCCCGGGGGCTCCAGTTTCCTCCCACAATCCAAAGACATGTAAGTCAGGTGAATTGTCCATACTAAATTGTCCCTAGGTATGAATGGGTGTACAGGCGTAGCTTATGGGGGGGTCAGGGGGGACATGTCCCCCTCAATATTTAGAAGAGGTGAATTTGTCCCCCCCAAAAAATATATCATGAATGATAATGTTAACTCCCTCGCCAAAAAAGGTAAAATAACAACACAGACAGTCGAACTACTTAAAATGTCATTCATACTTGTTTTCCAACGATTTCATACACCCCTATGCTTGGACCATTGCATTTTAACCTTGCCACTGGGATTGCCGACCTCGTTGCTGTCTTGCAGTTGCTCCTGACAACCAGGAAACCGGAGCATGAATGATCGTGTAAGCAAGCGTAAGTAACGTAGCTAGCCAGCTTGCTTGTCTAGCCTAGTACACCACCCTTTCTGACCTTTGGGGTTTCTGAGTTAGATTTTCTTACGTATTTCCGGATGAATTATAGCCTTATCTAGTTTATAACTTGTGTTTGGGGTTATCAGTTCAGACCCCCTCACGAACTAGCTAGCTAGCTAGCTAGCGCTTGCTAACAGTAGCCCCTAGACGTTTATGTTAGCTTAAATTACCTTGAACTGATAATTTCAGGCACATGAGATAACATAATAGGTACATCTACAAACCAATTTGTGCCAAAGGTATTGTATTAGTTCAAATGCATCTACTACTTTCATTCACAGAGTCAACATGAGCAAGAGGAAAGTAACAGAAGATATCCGATAGGCTAGCTTATCTGAAAGTTGTTTTTCTTTAACATATATAAGACATTTCCACAATAAATTGATGTAGAAAAAGAGCAAATTGGTGCATACAAATTCACCAGAATGCAGGAAATTAAATGTGTGATGCTCAAAATTTCCAGGGGGAGGACCCCCTGACCCCCCCCCCACTAAATGTGTCCCCCCAAATGTTCAAGTGAAACTTACTCCACCGAATGTGTGTGTGTGTGTGTGTGTTGGGCCTGAGGTGGCCTGGCGGCCTGTCCAAGGTGTCACCGCGCCTGCCACCCAATGACTGCTGGAATAGGCTCCAGCATCCCCATGACCCTGACAGCAGGATAAGTGGTTCAGATAATGGATGGAGGTTTGTCTCTCGTTTCAGATGTCTCTTCCTGTCAAGTTTCCCTCCTGTGTGATTACCGGCCCCGCCCTAATGTGTTCCACCTGTGTCATTGTCTCTCCCATGTGTCGTATTTAAGCCATGTGTTTTCTTCCTCATGTTGCCAGTCCGTCTTTACCCCGTGTGAGTGTTCCAGCATTATTTTCTTGACTTCCCAGTTAGTGTTTTGGCCATTGCCGTTTTTGATACCTCTGCCTAAACTGATTGATTCCCGTGTACCGACCTTTTTGCCAGATTAAACCTTTTTTGAACTATTACTACCTGTCAGTCTGCTTTGTGGGTTCTTCGTCATTGTGAGCCTGATAGTCATATGAACTGGTGTTGTGACGTCAATAAGGCGTGTTGTTGTTTTGCATTGAATTGTATCACTTTGTTAAAAAATGTTTTATAAAGTTGGTTCAAAACATCACTTCCTGTTAGTCAGCACATCACTTCCTGTCAGTCAGACCAGGAATTGCAGGGAAAGCTACGTTCGTTTATTCAGTATATGGATCCATTCACATCTACACACAAGGACTAATGAATCAATGTCATAAGTTGTATTTCATTTTTTATGTGTTACAGTTCATATATTGAGGGTTATTTGATAAAAATGTGTTTAAGATTTAAAAACGTTCTGTCTACAAGTGTATATACAAGGTAGTACTAATTCCAGTACAATTTTAAGTTTGTAAAAAAAAACCAAACAACAACAAAAGATTTAATACAGAAAAGGAAAATGCACTATTATCCTGCAGTTTTCACTCCATGTCATTGTGAAGGAGTTGCCAGTAAATGTTTCTGCAACTACGACGACGACTCTTCATTTTGAGTGGAGTTTAGCTTCGTGTTTAGTCTGCAGTTCTTATGCCCTTATGAGAACACTAAAGTGAAAAGACAGACGAGATCTGTGTTTGCAAAGTATCAAAATGGCTTCCAAAAGTGTAAAATCATCAACCTCAAGTGTAAGATCATCAGCCTCTTCATCCAGCACAGCAGGATGTGCCCGGGCTAAGGCCGAGGCAGCTAGGATAATAGCAGCACATGTATCACAGCAACTAAAGCTGAAGCTAGAGTCAGCTAATAAGGATTTGGAGACAAGCGCTAGAGACGCTGAAAAAAAGAGAATAGATGCTGAAGCACAGTTCAAAAAAACTAAAATAGACGCAGAACTAGAAGTGGTACAGCTATAATGTGAGGCAGAAGCAACAGCAGTGGAAGCACAGGTTTTTGAAATGGCAGAGGTTTGCAAGTTATAGATCAAGCTGCAGCAACAGAATCTGAAAATAAAATCGAATGTACAAGTGAATATGTCTGTTCACAAAAGGCCCTGAAACAACGTGCTCACTCCCCACTCTCACCTGTTGCAGACCCATCCCGTATGGAAATGGACAGGAGCTTCATAAAAAAGCAGTCACATGCAGAAGACATCGTGCAACCATCACTAGGTAACCTTAAAACTGAATTTAAACCAGCCGATAATGTATACTTACCTTCACCAACAGAAATCCAATAGCCAGAATCCAAACAGAAACAGTCAACCATACTTACCTCAACACATGAACGAAAACTTTCAACCATACACTCCTGAACGAATGAACGTCCTATATCCTGAAACAAGTCTTATATCCCAAAACAAGCTTCTCTAGCCTTCCAAACACCTGTAGCGGAATCCTTGGCACAGTACTTAGCCAGACGAGTTCTCACAACCTCAGGCCTGTACCAATTTGACGACAAGCCCGAAAACTACCGCGCATGTTATGCCTCATTCCCCAATACAATCAGTGGCATTAATTTGAGTGCAGCCCAGCAACTCGACCTCATGACAGAGTGGCTTGGCAAGGAGTCATGTGAATACATAAAACCTATACGCTCAGTGTATGTTGGCAATCCCACCGGGGCGCTACACAAAGCTTGGGAACGTCTCCACAAGTATTACGCTGCTCCAGACATTATGGAGAAGTCACTTTTTCAGCGGTTGGAGAGTTTCCCAACGCTCACCACCAGAGACCATGTCAAGCTTCGCGAACTCGGCGACTTGCTGACTGAAACCCTTGGTGCTAAGAAAGATGGCTATCTCATGGGTCTGTCGTATTTGGACACCTCACGAGGCATCGCGCCAATCTCAGAAAAATGACCTTTTGGACTTCAGGAGAAATGGTTGTCCGCTGGCTCGAGATACAAAGAAGAGAACAATGGTCGGTTCCCTACCTTTGAGTACTTCTGCAGATTCGTGTGTTGTGCAGCCAAAAAAACGGAGCAATCCCAACTTCATGCGCCAAGGGAACACTGAAACCTCTACCAAACCAGAGAGACTTGCCTTGAAGAAATTTAACAATGACAGAACTTTCTCGGTACACAAAACAGACGTCTCCACAATAAGAATAAAAAAACTAACAAATGATGACCCAACCAAGACCTGCCCAGTGCTCAACAAACCACACTCACTCCAGGATTGTAGAGCATTCAGAAACAAACCAATTGATGAGAGAAAGGCGTTCTTCAAGGAAAAAGGTATATGTTTCAGATGCTGTGCGTCCACCTCACACCTTGTCAAGGATTGCAAGTCATCAGTGAAATGCCTGAAATGTGACTGCACCTACCATGACACAGCCATGCATCCTGGCCTGCCACCTGAAATCCCAAAGGCTCCTTCACTGTCCCAAGAGAACGGCGGGGAGGGATAAGCTAATGCTAACCTGGCTGTCATTAGCTGAAGCTGCACAGAGGTTTGTGGCGCAGGCCAATGGAGCTGGTCCTTTGTAAAGATCTGCCTCACAAAGGTATATCCAAAGGATGCTAGGCATAAGGCCATCAATGCCTATGTGATAATGGATGACCACAGCAATCACTCACTGGCCAAAACAGAGTTCTTCAACCTCTTTGGTGTGGAAGGCAAACTATTCTGGTATCAGCTGAGAACCTGCTCTGGTTTAGTAGAAACGTCAGGGGGGCTTGCCGAAGGATTCCAAGTTGAATCTCTAGATGGCAAAGCAGTCATTTCTCTCACACCACTTTGAGCGTAGTGAGATCCTGAATAATCGTTCAGAGATTCTAACACCGAGTGCCGCACTTACACCCACCCCATCTCCAGCATATCGCCAAACACCTCTCGGAACTAGATCCGAATGCAGAAATTCTGTTCCTTCTCGGAAGAGACATTTTGAGAGTGCACAAGGTGAGACAGCAGATTAACCAGCCGCACAATGCTCCATTCGCACAACGCCTACACCTTGGCTGGGTGGTAGTAGGAGAAGTGTGTTTGGGAAATGTTCATAAGCAAACGGTCAACACCTTCAAGACCCATGCGCTGGAAGGCGGTCGTCATTCAATTTTTCAACCCTGCACAAGCTACATGCATGTCAAGGGAACACAGGATAGCTTCAACCAAGTAGCCAAAGCAACAGAGGAGACGCTGGGGAAAAAACAGTGTTTAACAGAACAGAACATGACAACAGAACTGCTCCATTGATCGAGGATACAATCTTCCTGGACAGGATGGATGCTAAAGTCTAAAGAAACGATGAGAATAGTTGGGTTGCCCCACTCCCTTTCAGGGAACCACACCAGCATCTTCCCAACAACAGAGAGCAGGCCATCAGCAGGTTCATGTCTCTGCAGAGAGTACTGAAAAGAAAACCAGAAATGAAAGAACAGTACTTTGCATTCATGGGTAAGATCTTCTAAAATGGACATTGAAGGATGGTGAGGAATGCTGGTATCTTCCTACGTTTGGGATATATCATCCTCAGAAGCCCAACCAGATCAGGGTAGTCTTTGACTCCAGTGCCCAGTACTGTGGTGTCTCCCTCAATGACAAGTTGCTAACTGGCCTGGATTTGAATAACACCCTAATTGGGGTTTTTCTTCGCTTCTGGAAAGAGAAAGTAGCAGTGTTAGCAGACATCCAACAGATGTTCCACTGTTTTGAGGTGAGCGAAGACCACCGCAACTTTCTCAGTTTCTTGTGGCACCAGGACAACAACATTACCAAAGAGGTCATTGAGTACCGAATGAAAGTCCATGTTTTCGGCAACAGCCCTTTGCCCGCTGTGGCAATCTATGGTTTGAGAAGAGCCATTAGAGAAGGAGCACAGCAGCATGGCGCTGACACCGTTGAATTCGTGGAAGAACACTTCTATGTCAACGATGGCTTGATATCAGTATCAACCGACCATGAAGCAATCGACTTAGTAAGGAAAACGCAGGCCTCTCTGGGAAAATCAAACCTTTGTCTCCACAAGTTCGTCTCAAATAGCCAAACTGTCTTGAAGGCCTTTCCCCCTGAGGACTGTGCAATGATCGTCAAGGACCTAGACCTCACTGGAAAAATACTGCTCACACAGCACAGCTTGGGTCTCCTCTGGGAGATATCCACAGATACCTTCACTTTCCCTGTGTCAACAGAACCCAAGCCATTCACTTGTTGCGGGGTTCTATCCACTGTAAACAGCATCTTCGATCCCCTGGGTCTGTTGGCACCCGTCACTATCCAGGGAAGGGCTCTCTTAAGAGAGCTTACCTCTGAACTCTCAGACTGGGATACTCCTGCCCCAGAAGAAAAGCTTGACAAGTGGGACACTTGGCGAGAATCCATTAGATCCATTCGCATCTATACACAAAGACTGTTGAATCAATATCCTAGGCTGTTGTATTTCATTATTTACATGTTGAAGTTAATATAAGGGTTATTTGATGAAAATGGATTTAATAACTTAAGATTTAAAAACGTTGTATTTACAAGTATATACAAGGTAGTTCATGCCTTTGTAATACTAATTCCAGTACAATTCTAAGTTTATAAAAAACCACACAAGACTTAGTGCATTTTCCTTTTCAGTATTTTCATTATCCTGCAGTTTTCACTCCAGGTCATTGTGAAGGAGTTACCAGTAAATGTTTCTGCAACTATGACGATGACTCTTTCTTCATTTTGAGTGGAGTTTAGCGTTGTGTTTAGTCTGCCGTTCTTACGCCCTTACGAGAACACTAAAGGTGTGAAAGGCCACCATGAGGAACCGCTATCCAGCTCTCGCTCTAAAGTCCTTTCATTTAAGCATGTGAGCATACAGTACAGCAAAGTGCGTAAGCTAACATAAAAACAAAAGCTGTATCAAAATAAACACACCAAAAGCCTTATATTTCAACAGTGGATATCATCCGTTATCCAAACTGTTTATCCTGCTCTCAGGATCGCGAGGATGCTGGAGCCTATCCCAGCAGTCATTGGGCAGCATGTGGGGAGACACCCTGGACAGGCCGCCAGGCCATCACAGGGCACACACACACACACACACACACACACACACACCTAGGGACAATTTAGTGTGGCCGATTCACCTGACTTACATGTCTTTGGACTGTGGGAGGAAACCGGAGCACCCAGAGGAAACCCATGCAGACATGGGGAAACTCCACACAGAGGATGACCCACCAAGGTTGGATTACCCCGAGGCTCGAACCCAGGACCTTTTTGCTGTGAGGCGACTGTGCTAACCACTGCGACACTGTGCCGCCCAGTGGATATCAACCTAATCTAATATAATTTTGTCTATCAAAACTCCTTTGGGATGGTAGAGGGAGGACTGTTAGAATGAGATAAATTAAATACTTAGACCAAGTTTGGTTGAAGGTGTTTTAAATAATGAAATGCTCATCGGTGGATAAAACCAAACATCTATATGTTTCAATGTGCAGCTGGAATGCTACTGCGTGTCTGAACAGGGAAATTTTGGGAAATGTGCGTATTTCCAGAGACTTTCTCCACATAGCTCAATATTTTATTCCCTCTGCTTGTGCCATTTGTATTCCACCCGAAATGAATTTTGAAGATTGTATGGGCCAGGTTCTGTTGTATCTTTGTTATTCAGTCACGTTGTATCAAATGTAGTTTGTAGCGTATTTATTTCAATCAATAGGAGAATTCATTGACATGCGTGGGTGGGTGTATATAGCCTGTGAGTGCTTCTTGCTTCCATCCCCCCGGCCAATACTGTGAGTGGTACAGATCAGTCATTGATCTGACAGCAGGGTGCTGAGATGCAGGAAAGGAGGAGCTGGCCTTTCACCCCATGCCGCTGCTTCTGGTCTTGCTTGGATAGTCATTCTTTAGACGGTATTATATCACAGGAAATTCATACCAACACGGAGGAGAAGCTAATTTTGCTTCATTTCCAGGTTCAAGTAGCTTTTAAATGATTTATGGTACAGTCTTTAATCTCAGGTTGCACATGTTCAGTGCCCTCTATGTCCCGTGATAGAGAGGGAAGCATGATCATGGGCAAAGTCAATGAATCACGTGTACAGCCTTATTTTGTTCCTTATGTTGTCCCTATTGTTAACGTCGTGTTGTCAAAGGGAAAGTCGGCTGTGGGACTACTAACACCTGCATGGCACTATATGGAAGTGTATCACCGACAAGCATTCACTATCTTAATTTGTATAGTCGTGGTATATTTTGAAAGTGTATCAAGCTGCTAGAAATGTTGCCTCACAGAGAAACAAGGCAAACATGGATGTGCAGCAGAAGACACCCAGCTTGGACATAAAAATGAAGTACAAAGATGTGTCGGAGCATTGAATAACTCAAGCAGTCAAATATTCTTTACTAAATTAATATCACATGGTAATTTACTCATTACAATAAACATTAATAGCATAATCATAATGATTGTACTGATCCACGGATGACAATTGTTTCATTATCATTGTTTAATTTCTTAGTGCCAAAACGTGTGGCAAATCATTTAAAGATTCTCCGTCAAATAAAAATAAGTCAGTGATTGTTAATGAAGAAATACACTCACTGGCCACTTTATTAGGTACACCTTGCTAGTACCGGGTTGGACCCCCTTTTGCCTTCAGAACTGCCTTAATCCTTCGTGGCATAGATTCAACAAGGTACTGGAAACATTCCTCAGAGAGTTTGGTCCATATTGACATGATAGCATCACGCAGTTGCTGCAGATTTGTCGGCTGCACATCCATGATGCGAATCTCCCGGTCCACCACATCCCAAAGGTGCTCTATTGGATTGAGATCTGGTGACTGTGGAGGCCATTTGAGTACAGTGAACTCATTGTCATGTTCAAGAAACCAGTCTGAGATGATTCGAGCTTTATGACATGGCGCGTTATCCTGCTGGAAGTAGCCATCAGAAGATGGGAACACTGTGGTCATAAAGGGATGGACATGGTCAGCAACAATACTCAGGTAGGCTGTGGTGTTGACACGATGCTCAATTGGTACTAAGGGGCCCAAAGTGTGCCAAGAAAATATCCCCCACACCATTACACCACCACCACCAGCCTGAACCATTGATACAAGGCAGGATGGATCCATGCTTTCATGTTGTTGACGCCAAATTCTGACCCTACCATCCGAATGTCGCAGCAGAAATCGAGACTCATCAGACCAGGCAACGTTTTTCCAATCTTCTATTGTCCAATTTTGGTGAGCCTGTGCGAATTGTAGCCTCAGCTTCCTGTTCTTAGCTGACAGGAGTGGCACCCGATGTGGTCTTCTGCTGCTGTAGCCCATCTGCCTCAAGGTTCGACGTGTTGTGCGTTCAGAGATGCTCTTCTGCATAACTCGGTTGTAATGAGTAGTTATTTGAGTTACTGTTGCCTTTCTATCAGCTCGAACCAGTCTGGCCATTCTCCTCTGACCTCTGGCATCAACAAGGCATTTTCGCCCACAGAACTGCCGCTCACTGGATATTTTCTCTTTTTCGGACCATTCTCTGTAAACCCTAGAGATGGTTGTGCGTGAAAATCCCAGTAGATCATCAGTTTCTGAAATACTCAGACCAGCCCGTCTGGCACCAACAACCATGCCACATTCAAAGTCACTTAAATCACCTTTCTTCCCCATTCTGATGCTCGGTTTGAACTGCAGCAGATCGTCTTGACCATGTCTACATGCCTAAATGCATTGAGTTGCTGCCATGTGATTGGCTGATTAGAAATTTGCGTTAACGAGCAGTTGGACAGGTGTGCCTAATAAAGTGGCCGGTGAGTGTATATTCTTTGTTGGAGTATAGACCTATATACTAGTTAACAGAAACAGGCCAGCCTTATTTTGTGTGGGCTGTTTGATCCTTTGACATGTGAGAGAAAATGTAAGACCTGTAAAGTGCTCCTTAGTCATTTAACTCAATTCTACCTCATTGTGGTTTTAATATTTCTGAAGAGGTTGTCTAAAATACCATTCAATATTAAATGTTGGGCCTTTTGGAGTAGAACAAACTGTAAAAAATTGAAAAGTGTAGATTGGATATTTAAAGTCAGATCACTTGACAGTTCCAATTACATATGTGATACACAACTGCATTCCCTGTAGGGAAATTGGATCTTTGTAGCAGCAAATAGGACACAGCCAAGAGAAAATCAGATATAGAATAACAACAGGATAATAGAAGCAATGCATAAATAAAACATAATGCAAACCAATGTAATTGCACAAGAAACATGTTAAGTAAAAAATCTCATGAGAACATACATAGGCATATGTAAAATGCATGAACTACAACTCTCAGGGCTGCACAACTAGTGGTGAATCATCACTGAACATTCGACTGTGTAATCTCTCTGAATGTTTTGCCCTGTTTAATCAGCTGGCTCTGTCAACTCCCCACCAGGATCAGAAGATTGTGGCATCTGTCGGGCTCTTGAGGAGACAACCACTGTGCGAAGACCCCGATTCAGATGTTTATCACTCTTTGGACATGTTTTCTCACCACAGACAAGGACACTGCATAAAATGGTGTGGGACCAACGCAGGCGCACAACACCCCACGTTATGTTCCTCCTCCCGAGCCATCATTGTTTAACTTCATCATGAGAGACGCCAGCATGGCACCACTACATAAACCACAGCCTCACTTTGATGTGTTGTTTTTTTTATAGGCAAGGAAAGCCTTATGGGCAGGGCCCGCCTCCTCCCCTCCTCCTCTCTATATTTGCTGTCAACTAATTCTCAGCGCAGGTTGACCAAAGGTTGGGTGAGCTCAGCAGTAAGGAACGATATACTGCCATGTACAGTTTGTGTGGGAACCTGGGTGTACCTGAAACTCATTTATCAATAAGAGTGTCATGTGAAAGACAACAAGGCCAAAGTGCAGTACTGTAGCTGGAGTTGCACGTGACCGCTCTACTCTACATGGGAAACACAGCGCTTGCTAACATGTTATTTGCTGTTACTATTTTCATTCCACGTCACCCGAAAGCACTAGGAGGCTGCTGGATGCACGCCCACTGCCAGGAAAGTTTGAGTATGTCAGTATGGCTTTTTGGGATATTACACTTTTGCTCTATTTCCAACATTTTCTTAGAAAAAGCATTAGCCCTGGGACAAAGTGGCGACTGTCCTTACCAGAGGACCCCTCCCTTAAATGAATGATCCCCTCTCACTGTGCACAGTGAAAAAATAAAAAACTACATTTTTTCCAAGTAAACAACCACACAGAGTGCAAAAATAGGTTGTTTAAGAAATGGGATGTGGGCAATAAGCAAAGGAAAATATTGTAAGTGAAAAGTTGCTACGGGGGCTACGTTTTGATTCTGTACAATTTAGACTCTACTTAGACAGGGACCCAAAGTAACTACGAGTACGAGCTGTAAGGTTATGTTCTGGAGAGACATCTGCAAACTGCTCTAAGTGTGAACCATGACTGTCCTCAGGGGGGGACTTCTCTGTGACTTTGAGGTAAAAAGCTCATTTCCCCCCATCATCTAAACCCCACATTGAACATCATCCAAACTGCGAGCTAATGCTAACTCCTGGCACCACATCAAAGTAAGGCTGGTGTCTGCCTCACTTCCTCTGGCCCCTTCTCTCTCTCGCTCTCTCTCTCTCCCTCCCTCTCTCTCTCTCTCGTTCTTCAGCTCTCTCCATCTCTGGAGGCATCAGAGCAATGACAGAGGCTGCAAGAAGGACAAAACACTGTTCAGATGCATGTTGTCTTAGAGTTTTAGGTAAAAGTCAGTTCAAACACAAATCTTTGTATAGGCTGTCAGTGTAGAACAGAAAAAACACGAGTGAGGAATCTGAGGCCTTGTTCAGACTGCCAGCCCCGAATCCGTTTTTGGCATATGCAGATTGACAGGCACGACAGCAAAAAAAAAACAAAAAAACACGAATTATGATTTTTGCAAGTCGGGTCTAAACCTCATTTAGGGGTGATTTGAAATGAAATTCCAATCGGACTTCTACAGACGTCCTCAATCCGGACGCTCTGGCCGCCCAAATCGGATTTCAAACCGTATTTTACGTCACCCGCAAAACGACACACAACTACGACGTCAAATTCAGTGAAGCCCGCACACGACTTGAGAGCGCGATAGTTTGAAGGGCGAAGTGATGGATCTGTTTTTTTTTATTATTTTTTTTATGTAGTAAATACATAAACAGATAGTGCCAGGGGATCAGCGCGCTAACAGATACTTCTGCGTTGGTAAACCGCGTCACAAGCCTAGTCATGCCTACGTCGTTACCACGGCAACCATGTTGTTCGGTCTGGACACAAATCCAATCTGATCACTCGCAAATAACAGTGCGGACAGTCTGTCTTAAAGATCTGATTTGAGTAACAAATCCGGTTTGGCTGCAGTCTGAACAAGGTCAAGGTGAAATAATGACTTCCGGTAAGCCTTTAATTTCCGGCCATACATTACACAGAAATGTTCAAATAATACGTGTATAATAGATATTATCGATACTCACCAAGTATCATAACCATAGTAAAGATAGCATGAACACCTTAAAGTCGAGTTTAACAGATAATTCGTTTTAATCCGTGTGACACAAAGGATTAGGAATACTTGTTTTGCATGATGTAATTAGTGAATTTCTGCCAATGCATCTTTGATGTAAATTATAAATAGAACATTGTAGCGGACTATATGGGCATAATTCAACATAATCGGTTGGTGTTCTGCGTTATGTAGATGTAACCAGGTTAAAATTAATGTTTTTATTTTATTTTTTTTGAGTATGAAATATCACCAAATCCTGTCTGTGTGCTGTTATTTGTGTTTACTACATTTTATTTTATGTCATTATTTACTTTTATGTATGTTTTCCAACGACCGTCATATACATGTACTGTCGCTTTAAGAGAGAGGTCTTGTGGGTACACGGAAGAGGGAACGCGGGAGAGGCCATTTTTGTTTTGTGGGAGGAGTCTCAAGCAGCGATCGAGCCGAGCCACGCGTGTTTCTTACGGTAGGACAGTTTTGCTGGTTGAGGAGAACGTAACCTTGAGTATCCCTGTAAGAAGATACTGCAAGCTGTGGGATAAAATACTTGTTTATCCTTTCTTACATCGGCGTACCGTGGACGGTTTCTCCTTCCAACGCACACGAGTGAAGTTCGGGCAGTGGTTGAACTTCGACCCCCACGTCCGTAAGAAACACCGCTCCCGCTGGAGGACTGGACGTTTGTCGAAGGGTTTGAAACCAAAATAAATGGCAAGGTGGGCCAAATAGAGTCCTGTGTGTCCCCCCTCCTTCCTTGATCATGATGATGATGATGATGATGAGAGACTGAGGGCCCCCCACAACACCTGGGGCCCCACCGAAAATAGAACACAACGCAGAGCTAATGATGAGAGTGACGGGCGTGCAGCAGGCTGACCAGCATAGGACTGCCCCCGTTACATAGACATGGGCCCCTTTAAGAAAGTGTTTCCGGGTTGACAGGGTGGCCCTACGACTATGATTGTTTGAGCAGCGCCACGTTGCTCTCTTTTTGTACGGAAGAATAAATGACACACGCGTTCGTGTAGTCAATGAGAGAAATTGTCCGTCTCTACTTTCCTGCAATTTCCACACTGGTGACCTCCGACGTTTGTGTGCTGGACGTTTCGCGAGACAACTCTTCATGAACATGACGACTAATGCAGTTTATCACAAGCTGCCGGAGTTCCGGGAGTCGTCAGCCTCTGCTTGGTTCGCCCAGACAGAAGCGCAGTTCGCATTTCGTGAACTCACCGCGGACGCCACAAAATACTTATGTGTTGTCGGGTCTCGGCAGTTCAACAGCAACCAGAGTGGTGAGTGTAAATAACCTTTAAGTGAGTTATATTATTATTCTTGATAAGTGCCCCCTTTTTGGGCTCATGCATAGTTGTTTATGATGAGCGTCTTAGCTCGTAAAATGCGCTTTTATTTTGAAGTTCGATTATACTGCCTGATGCTCATGCGCAGTTGTTGCGTGAAGCCGGAACGAGGGGAATTAAAGCAAACAGGAAGTGGATAAAGGCGGAAAAAGGTTCGCAATTGCCGGCGGGCGAAAATAATCATCGTAAAAGTGTTGGAGGTCTCGCGAAAGAGTGTATTTAATATTGTTTAGCACCTGGCTGATAGGAGGCACAAGGTTAATGGATTCTGTGTTTGATTTCGACTGTTTTGAGCTAAGTATATGTTTCTTATTTGGAACTACGATACCGATAAATTGTTTTCTGTGTTAAGCTTTTCCGGTCCTGTTAAAACCAAAACAGCAGTGTAGATTACAGAATAGCGATCGTGGGATCTCTATTCTTTGGTGTAGATATGTAGTAAGATAGGTAGCTTTCTACTATATGTTCTTGTTGTGTTATTGTACAAGCAGTCCTGTAGGTCCTGTGATGGCCAGGCGGCCTATCCAGGTTGTCTTCCCTCCTGCCGCCCAATGACTGCTGGGATAAGCTCCAGCATCCCCGCGACCCAGAGAGCAGGATAAGTGGTTTGGATAATGGATGGATGTGTTATTATAAATGTTAAAACGTATTTTTTGTTTTCTTAAAGTGAATCTTTATAAACCATCAGTTTAAGACTACGACCAACAATCAGCTGGGGATGCTACAGTGAGCCTCCTCAAAATCGATAAATACGAGACACTCAAGGCTCACCTGTTGAAAACTTTTGAACTTTCTAACGCGGAGCGGGCCAGCCGGTTCTTCTTGTCATGTACTGAATGGTGTACTGTGTCTTTAACAGGAACTCTGATAGAGATCGGTAACTAGAGGAAGACATTTCATGTAATAATAAACGTCCACAGTTGAGACATCAGTAAAAGAGTCGGAGTTCAAAACAGGTGTCTGTGATTTGATTCTGAAAAACCTAATTAAAAGAATTAAGGTAAAGGAAGAAGTTACAAAATATAACATTGGTGACGAGAATTGGGAAAGCACAAGTAAGCGACCTTACTGTTAACATGGATAAAATAAGTATTCCGATGTTTGAGTGCTTCAAAGATCCAGCTACATTAGGCCCAAGATGGGCAAGATGGCTGACTTCGTTCGAACTTTTTGCCAATGGGAAGGGACTTCTCGTCAACGATGATACACCAGCTGCATCTATGCAGCACAGGAGAGCATTGCTTTTACATCATGCGGGGCCAGAGGCACAAGGTGTTTTTCCACTTTGCCTAATGCCGGAAATGCAGCCGATTATGATGCGGCAGTGCAAGCTTTGAATGCTTATCTTGTTGTGCGGCAGTCATTTCATACACTTAAACAAAAACAACGAGAGACAATATGACAATTTGCAATTAGACTCAGGCAAGCAGCTAGAGACTGTGCATTTAATGCAGATGCCAACAGCCAAATGCGTGATGCAGTAGTCACACAATGTTTATCAAGTTATGTACGCTGCAGACTTCTGGAATAAGGGCATGATCTCACTCTCACCCATGCGTTGGAGGTCTCATCGCTCTGTGAGAGGATTGAGGAGCAGATGTCAGCGCCATCAGGGGAAGAGATCGTAAAGACAGGGAATGAAAGTGTGAATCGCATAGGGCAGAAACACAATCACCCCATTTAGACTGTCGGAGTTCCTGCGCATGCCGTTCAGCCTCAAGAGCACAACGCAGACATACCAGCTCCTCATGGGCTCCGTGCTACGGGGCCTGCCTTTTGTTTTCATCTATCTAGATGACATTCTCGTCGCCAGCACCTCCAAAGCGGAACACCTGTCTCACCTCCGGACTCTTCGAGCAGCTCAGCTAGCACGATTTGCTCGTCAATTCAGCTGAGTGCCAGTTTAGGCTGACAACCATCGACTTCCTTAGGACACCGAGTCACGAAAGATGGGGAGGTACCCTTCCCGTCAAAGATGGATGCCGTTGTGAACTTACCCAGTGTTCGAACTATACCGTGGCCTTCGGGGGAGCCCACTTTTTGCATTTTTTTCCCACTGACCGGGGGGGGGGGCGGGGCGCTTGTGCATGCCTCAAAAAGAGGACTTAGAATGACTTACAAAGATACAACAGCTGCAAGTGTATGGCGTACTTGGTTTATGCTAGCACGTCGTATAGGCTATATAAAGATATACTCTTATACTCCCTCTATATAAAATAGGCTATAAACAAAGCACATCAGGCTGGCTACAATCGAGTACATCAACAACGGTTAAAGTTACCCGTCACAGGCTACAGAAGAACACCATAATTCCTCCGTTCAATTAGGACATCGAGGGTCACGTAGACCTATAACAACCCAGCCATAACACATTGGGAATAACATGCCTTACCTTAGTACAGAATCGACCACAGAGGCCTGGGGTTAGCTGCCTTTGCTGTTCGTCCAGAAATCCATGATGTGGACGGGCGATGACCTGCCTTAATCCAGGATGTGGTAAAGGGCATTGAGTCAAAACTCTCCAACAGGGGTCCATTAATATCCAGAAAAAGCAGCGATGAGGGGCTGTTTTCACGCAACCTATTGCGGTCTTGCTGTCAGTATCATTGACGGCAGAAAATCCCGTCTCACACTTAGCTGAAGTGGGAAGGTATGTTCTACTCGCTGTACAAAGCTTTTCCAGCGTTTTTCCTGGTGCTCTGTCTTGTAATTTCCAGTTGCGGAACTCCTCGACTGCTTCTCTGGCTGGTTCTCCAAGCATTTTAGCAAGTGCCCGTACCTCGTGTTCTCCATACAGAATCAAAACATTCCGATCCTGTGGCCAAAAGTTCTTGTCCAGGGGTTTCAGTATCTGTAAGAGGTCTGATTCTGGCATTCGCCTTGTGAGATTGTTGATCATAGATTGATAAAACGACTACTACTACTTTCGGCTGCTCCCGTTAGGGGTCGCCACAGCAGATCATCCGTTTCCATTTCTTCCTGTCTTCTGCGTCTTCCTCTGTCACACCAGCCACCTGCATGTCCTCCCTCACCATATCCATAAACCTCCTCTTTGGCCTTCCTCTTTTCCTCCCTATAGATTGATAAAACTGATTTTGGTTAATCTTGCCTGTGCCCTTAACTAGTTGACCATCTTTAAACAGCCCTAGGGACGTATGCTGTTCAGCCTTCTGTATGGATTTACCTCCACTCGTTTTCATTGCTTTCGGTATATCAATGGACTATAGAATGTGGTGACTGACATCCACAAGAGTGATGTCTCTTTGCTGACATTTCAGTGACAGGCCCTGTAGCTCACGGAGTATGTCTTTCATGCAAGCCAGATCAAGTAAAAACAACAGAGTTTGTGGGGTGTTTGTATAGTGCCAGGAATTTCTTCCTCTCGGTGTCATTGCGAGATGCATCCTCGCTTGCAGTTTTGAAGTGGCACACTAAAGCAGGGTAGTTATTCCAGACTGCCTTTACAGTATTGAAACTGCTGGCCACCCATCTGATGGTGAATATCTGTCCAATTCTCAAAATCTGTATATTTAGATTTGCAGCTGCTTCCTCAAGCAATCTCACATTCTTTGCAGACTGGTGGTACAAAGAATACAGATTGGCAATGAAAAATTCAAAATGATTACATCCAGCAACCACTTTCAGAGAATCATGGACAGCCAATTCAAGGTGGTGGGCCAAGCAATGTATGGACTGGATGTTTGGAAAGTCGAGCTTAAGCCCTGCAATTGATTCCAGTGGTTTTGCCTGTGAGAACTGAAGCCCCATCTCTGGCGATGCTGATGAGGTGTTTCTCCAAAAACTCATCTAATCCCGCTGTGCGAAAGCACTGTCTCAAACTGTTGTAAATGGATTCTGCCTCTGTGCGCAGTGTCAGCTCTACAAAGTAAAACATTTTTTTCCAAATCTCCTTTGCCACTCACATCACATCTCACATATATGATGAGATAGGCACGACCGTGTACTGTGCTTTCATCAATGGTGATGCTGATTTTTGAATTAAGCTCTCGAATATTTGAAACAAACTTCTTTCGCATTTGCTGTGCAATATGACCTATAATCTCAGCGCAGGAGTGATCTGATTTATGCGCAGTTCCCACCTTTGCGCCATTAAGCTCCTGAAGCTTGATTAAAAGGGTGAGCTTTCCGTAAGACAGCCTTTCCTTAACCACCATATAGGCAGACCTGAATGATGCTGCGGTCTTCTCCATTAACTTAGACTTCACCTCAATGACTATTTGGCAGAATCGACTTTTGCTTAGTCAATGCCACTTCAATGGCCCCCTTGTGTGCAATGCTGTCCCTGTTTATATATATCTTTTTTCGCAACTTGTTCTGAGTAGTGCTCCTTACTTCCCCGTTAATCCACTCCTCAGACAAGTGCGTGCCAGGTACCTTTTCAGACAGAAGAAGGGTTTTTGCGTCCCTGCAAGCAGTGCACCCCAAGCTTCCATCCTTAACGAACAGCCGTGTATAACGGCTCTTCCAGTCTCTCCATTGCTGGCTGTTCCAGTTTGACAGGAGAGAGGAGAAAGAGGGGTTAGGATCGTGACCGGCCACGGCCTCTTCCTCTGACGAGCTGTTACCTCCACCATCTTCAGCCAGAGGACTTTTCTTCAGCTTCTTCCTGCTGCATTGGCACCCTGGTGGGCGGTGTGCTAACAGCAGTCCCAGGGCTTGCAGCAGGTGACTCGGTCATGCTAACATCACTAGAACACGATTTCTTAGTGAAACCAAAGTTAATTAAACTACCTTTTTTTTTTTTGGACATGGCTATTGATGCTAACTGCAAAAAGAAAATGCTAAGGACTTCACGCGCAGATCAATGGGACTCAGCCTCCAACGTTTATATTTTTTCTACGAATCTTTGAGTTAACATGTAAACATGATGTGAGTGGAGTTTGATTTGCACCACAGCGCCGCCGAACCTTGACGGTCATGACAAGAATAACGTATAGTTATCTTTATTGAAGTGAATAGGTGTTAAATCGCCGTCATGCATGAATGAATGACACATTCACAATTTTACACATAATAATCCATGATGATGACAATTCACAAAACTGAAATTGCAACACATCAGTATTTTTAGGGACCCCCCCCCCCAAAATTTCACAAATCACGTTTTCAGGGGAGCCCATGTCTTATTAAGGGGAGCTCCCCCTAGCTCCCCTGTAGTTCGCACCATTACTTACCGGGACCGCTGGCAGTCAAGTCCCTACAGGAGTTCCTCGGCATGGTGAACTTTTACCACCACTTTATCCCCCGAGCTTCTGAACTCATGCGATCCCTGTATGAGGCCCTGAAATACAAGGCCACCACACACACTGTGGACTGGTCTGCGGAGAGGGACAAGGCGTTTGTGAACACTAATGCCCCTTTTCCACTACATGGTACCAGCTCAACTCGACTCACCCTTTTTTCATTTTCCATTACTGGAAAGTACCGGCATTTTGGTAACTGTTACCACTTTACTGGTACCACCGTTGTCGACATTCCAAATACATGAGAGCAGGTACCCAAATCAATGCAGACCTCTGATTGGTCAGAGAAACGTGTCACTGCATCATCATAGTGCACATGGGATATCACTATGGCTGTATTATGGTTGATGCTAGATCCAACGGGGTGTAGGCACGGAAGTAGCCGTGATTGGCTGTTGTGTCAGCCAATAGACAGCGCGGAACCTCGAAGCGCACTGACTTGAAACAAATGATGCGCACTAAAACATTTAGCTCGCTAGCTTACAACTGACATTAACATTGCCAAATCGTACTGTAATGATAGCTAACGTTAACACTTGCTAACAATGGAAATTCAAAAAGAGTTTAAACCCTAACCCTAACCAACAACCAATCAGGTCTACTTCCGTGCCTACACCATGTTGGATCTAGCATCAACCATGTATTATAGTAGAACTGGATACGGCACCGCCGCTCAGCCTTGCAGCCAATTTTTTCCAGTGGTCACTCGCGGTATTGCAGCGAAAATCCCCTGCGGCCAAAAAAGCATTTTCCTCAAAGACCACTATTGTAAAAGAGACGCCTGTAAAACTGTTGACAGGACACCTGTGGCTATAATCATGGTCAATTATTACTCTTTGTATTGTATATTTTTACGCCATTGGATTTTAATCTTTTTAAACAATTTTCCAAAGCCCAGAAAAATCTTTTTTTTCTTCTGCATGCTGGCATGGCCGTGTATGAGCCGTTCTCATAGCCTAGAGGCAAGATGGGAGTAACACTACTGCGCATATTCAGTGGGCCCCATGTACCTGAAAGTAACCCGGAAGCCAGAAACCTTTTCGGTATATGTGCCAGGCGAGCAATTCTCGTAGGAATGAACAGGCGCCATTTTTAGATCCGGTATCCAGTTCTACTATAATACATCCATGGATATCACCCGGCATTTTTAAATACCGAAACGGTTGAAGCAGAGTTATCTTATAAGTACATTTTGAAATTGGGGGAAAAAAAGGGGTCCACGACCAGCTACACTGAATAGAAGGGGTACTGTTACGGTAATGGAAAACGACACAGAAGTGAGTTGAGTTGAGCTGGTACCATGTAGTGGAAAAGGGCATAGGACTGCTCTGGCTGATGCAACAATGCTGGCACACCCGTCACCCAAGGCTCCGATCGCCATTACTACAGACGCTTCAGACTACACAGTCAGGGCAGTGCACAAGCAGTGGGTGAACGGCGCTTGTCAGCCGCTCGCTTTCTTCAGCCGACAGTTACGCCCTAGCGAACGGAAGTATAGTACCTTCAACCGGGAGCTCCTCACTCTCTACCTCACCATTCAGCACTTCCGTTCCCTGCTGGAGGCCTGCCAGTTCATGGCGTTTGTGAACCACAAACCACTGACATTTGCCATGGCCAAGGTGGCTGAGCTGTGATCCGTCCGCCAGCAACGACAGCTCGCCTACATCTCGGAGTTCACCATGGACGAACAGCATGTTGCTGGCAAAACCAACCTTGTTGCCAAGTGCCTCTCCCGGGCAAGGCTGGATTATGGACCGGGCATGCTGGGCAAGTGCCCTGGGGCCCCGGACTACGAGGGGCCCCAAAAGGTCAGGGGTATTGTGTTCACGTATAGTAGGGATCCCCAATCATTACCTACAAGGGACGTTTGTTCCAACCCAAGCCAGTCTCTATTGATGCGGGGGCCCCAAGCTACAGTCTCTGCTGATGCAGGGCCCCAAGCTACTTTGTAGTCGCCATCCAAATCCCATGCAGATTAGCATAGCGTCGACTACCATGTTGGCTATTTGCATTAGTTTTACATTTAATAATGTCTAGTATTATTTGCGTAGCCTATCTGACAGGGTGGGGGGTGGGCCCAATGGACGTCCGTGCCCCGGGGCCCCCTGGTGGGTTAATCCGGCCGTGTTCCCGGGCAATTGTGGGGGCTGTCCACTTGGGTCTTGACTATGCCTGCATGGCAGCTGACCAGGCCGGCGACCTGGACGTGCAGGCTTTCAGGATGGCTGTCACAGGGCTGCAGTTAGAGAACGTGGCTTTCGACGACGGCACCACGTTTCTGTGCAACATCTCCACGGGTCGTCCCTGGCCCGTCATTCCCACTGGCTGGAGGCAGCGTGTTTTCAACGCTGTCCATGGCTTCTCCCACCCTGGCAAAAAGCCGTCTCAAGTTCGTCTGGCACGGGCTCAAAAAAGACTTCAGAGACTGGGCTGACACCTGTGTGGAGTGTCAGCGCTCTAAAGTGCACCGCTACACCAGAGCTCCCCTGGCAAAGTTCCTGGTGCCCAAAAGGAGGTTCGACCACGTAAACGTGGACCTAGTGGGCCCCCTGCCCCCCTCCCATGGTTTTACTTACTTCCTCACCATGGTGGACAGAACCACTCGATGGCCAGAAGCTGTTCCACTGTCATTGACGACGTCCACCGACATAGCTGGGTGTTTATTGGGACCTGGGTTACCCGGTTCGGCACCCCATCTAACCTCTCCTCGGACCGGGGCTCATAGTTTGCGTCTGAGCTCTTGAACGCAGTTGCAGAGAGCATAGGGGTAAAGATCCACCGAATACCACCTGCAGGCCAATGCGTTGTGCAAGAGGTTTCATTGCTCTATGAAGGCCGCTCTTCAGGCCGCTCTTCGGGCCAGCCTCAAGGATAGCAGCTGGGTTGACAGGCTCCTTTGGGTTATGCTGGGCCTCAGGACTGCCCCTAAGGAGGACATGCAGTCCTCGTCTGCTGAACTTGTTTACGGATGGCCACTGCTGGTCCTAGGGGATTTCGTCCCCAACACCACAGCTCCCTGGTCTACAGCCCTTCAACGGACCGCGCTCCAGGGTGACACCAGAGCTTTCGCACTGGTACCCACTTCGCAACACGGTCTCCCACATTCTCACATCCCAGCAAGTCTGCAGCCGGCAGAATACGTTTTCATCCACCATGATGCCCACCGTGGACCCCTGCAGCCTCCCTACGACGGGCTGTTCCATATCCTGGAGACCGGGAACAAGCACTTTGTCGTGGAAGTAAGCAACAATCCAGAGAGCATTTCAGTGGATGGCCTCAAACCGGCTCACCTGGACTTGGACCGACCAGTTGGACTTGCCCAGCCCCCACATTGGGGGCGCCCTCCTACACTGCCCCCACCCCTCAACAAGGCCCCTAAGGTTCCTCCACCCGCCCTACCCCCACGCCACTGCAGGGTCCCTAACGCCCCTCCTGTAAGCACCCCGGCCTCCACACCCGTTTGGCGAAGCCGTTGTGGCTGAGCCATCCACCCCCTCCACGTTGACTTTTTCTATTATGGTGAATTCTGGGGGGACGTATGTAGTGGACTATATGGGCGTAATTCACCATAATCGATTGATGTTCTGTGTTAGTTAGACATGGGCCCTTTAAGAAAGTGTTTACGGGTTGACAGGATGGAGCTACGACTATGATTGTTGGAGCAGCGCCATGTTGCTCTCGTGATTTTGTACGGAAGAATAAATGATACACGCATTCGTGTAGTCAATTGTCCGTCTCTACTTTCCTGCAATTTCCACAACACAACATTATAGTAACAAGGAAGACCGCCAGATATAGACAAGCCCCTTTCACTCACATTACACAGCAATTACCAGTCATCTTGGTGCAATTACATCTACTTAACTTGCACATTACTGGGTTAGTTCTGTGTAATGAACGGCCTATAATCTGAAGGCACTCATTCTCTGCAAGACACACACTTTGATTTTCACAGCAAGTGTGTCTACCATAATTGCTTGTTTTAATCTGAACTAATTGTGGGCTGAAGTATGGTAATGTGTGTTGTAATTACTCTATATTACCTGTACCAGCTTTTTTTTTTAAATGTTCATACAGATAGGCAGAAGTCATTCAGGCTTTCATGACAACTGTGATTATGAAAGCAAAATCTCAGGTTATCAAAGTCAAAGAAAGGACCCTCAACAGGCATATGAACCAAGGTGAAATTTCCACAAACTACATTTACAGTAACGAGTCTTTACTTTTGCCGAACATGCTAAGGGAACGGAGGCAGCGATAATACATAGTATTTTATTTCAGTTTAAGGAATTGACAAGCACTCATCAATCAACATATTAAAACATTTGTGCCATCTGTTCAATCAAGCTCCAACGATGGCTCTTTAAAATAAATACTTTTAAGAGGAAATAATACAAACAGAATATGTGAGAATCAAACCACACAGAAAAGCTAATTATCCAGACAGCAGAGAGCTGAAAGGGTCTGAAGATTCGCAAGACAAGACGGACTCTCCAACGAAACGCGTTGTAAAAAAAACAGTTAGGTACTTTTAAAAATACAGAATCTTACAAAAAAGTTTTATTTTCTCGTTTCTTTAAATCACTGTAAAATATCAGCTGGTATCATAACAAGAGATCAAGAAATTCCACATGTAATAAAATGACAAGAGAATGTGCTTCTGCATTTTACATTGGAATACATACATCATGAATGTACTGTATCATCAAAGTCCTCCACCTCTCTGATGGCATTTGTGACGGAGTCCGAGACAGGTGTATTGTACAACAAAGGTACAGTAAGTCCAACGACACCCATATGTTTGCTTGAGAGACATCAATTATCCACCCCCCCCACCCACTAACGCCAACAGCCACCGTATACCATCCACGCCCAGGCTATGATGTAAAACAATGCACTTCACAGCCCAGTATTCCCGTCACGTAGGTTTAGGTTATAGTTTCAACAGTGTTCACATTTTCTGTATATTGAAAAAAAACAACAAAAAAACATTTTGTTCCATTCCAGAGTTCATTCACTGTAAAACTGTCGATGTCCAAAAAAAAGACAACATAGCCATCAAGGGGAGAGGATTTCAAGAATACAGGTTACAGTACAAAAATGTGGTCCAAGTACATGAAGCATGCATGTTTATGTTAAGCCCCCCCACCCCCACCCTGACCCTCATGCCAAGACATGTAAAAAGGCCACATGGCTTTTCCTTCACTCTTAAATGCGCATATTCTCTGACAAGTCTGACTGGCCTCTTCGTTTGCTCTGCTCATTTTGAAGACCAACAAAGGCTTTTCTGTTGACAGACTTAACAATAGGTGCCTCACAGGTTCATTATTGGGTGTGTGTTTGGTACATGAGGATGTTTCTCAAACTACTTAGAACTGGACTGTACTAGCAAACAGGTCACAGACTGTTGTCGTGATAAAGTGGAAACTATAAGAGCTCTAAAAGCTGTTAGTGTACACAGACCTCACAAGTAATCTCATACTAAGGGCTTCGTATTTGTAGAGAGATTGACGGGGGGGTAAACTGTAAGAGCATGTAAACAAAAGGCAGTTAGGCTTGAGCTGAGTCTGCTGAGCTCCCTCCTCTTTAGATCACCCCTGGCCCAATGGGGTATCTCTTAAACTTTATTTTTACTGTAAGTGCAAAGGCTTGATAAAGCCCTCCACCTTCCAAATCCACTATTCTCAAAATGCTTCCTTCTGTACTGCGGACATAAAACAACAAATACATAACTTATGATAAACTCTCTAGGCACTGTTTGATTTCCAAGGCTTTATGTTGCAGATTTTGATAAAAGTAAACAAATTCTTAGGGGGAAAAAAAAGTGATGGTTCCGTAGACCAAACACTTTTCTCTGTGGTATATCAAGGTCCTCCAGTCCACTAACCCAGACAACAGACTAGCTCCATGCTCTACAGTGGAGGAAGGAAAGTGTCTAAAGGATAGATGTGTTTTGAAGTCTTTAAGGTTAACTGTCAAATCCAGTCTTAGACCCATCTTTCGCCTTTATCGTAAAAAAAAAAAAACAGGACAAAAAAACAAGTCAAATTTCCTAACCCATTATCTTCTGGGGGATTTCTATAGAAGCCTTGAGGAAGATGCAGTTGTCTCGGATGTAGTTCCTCTTCTTAATTTCTTCATGGGAGATGAACTTGGGGTAGCCAAAGCCAAGGGTACTCTCGTCCAGCGAGTTGCGGCTGCTGCAGGGTTTTTGGAAGTTCTTCCAGTTGGGGTCTGGATTGAAGGTCTCGGTGATGTGCTGGGGCTTGGAGAGCGATGGGTCACTCTGGTCCAGGATGGAGAATGTCACCTTGTAGGAGAAGGGCCACTCCAACAGGTTGTCGTACTCTCCGGGCAACACGCGGATGTAGATCGACAGGTGAGAGCCCTCACCACTGCCATTACCGTTCAGAAAGGCTGAAACCTGCAGCTTGTAGCCATAGCGGTGGGTGTAGAAGGGCGGACTGAAGAACTCGTGGTTGTTTCGAAGCTTTGCCTCCTGGAGTTTGCGGGAGTAGTCGTTAAGCTTCCAGATGAGCACACCGTCATGACTGACGGACAACTCCTCCATCTCCCTCCGCAGCTCCAGGATCTCTTGTCGTTGGCGTCCAACCAGGTTACACATCATGGTCAGGTGGGACTTGGTGGTGTCTTCCAGGTGACGACCAATAGCCAACTTGGGACACTGTCAGAAAGAAAGTAGAGAGAATCTTTATGACGAACCCACCGCATCCGAGAGTTGAGCAGAACTGCATGTATAGAAACGGCTGGGTTACCGACTGGGCAAAATGGGCAACTGCCTCAGATCCCTAACAGCTCCAAAGGCCCCAGGTGTGCCATGTGTCAACTGGTTTGTGATAATTTGATTAAATGCAAAATTGTTTGCGAATATGCACCATTTAATCACAATAAGAACTGAAATGATAGGGGGTTAGGAGGGGTCCTGCATTATTATCTAGTCTTAGGGCCCTGTTGTGTAAAGGTGCCCTGTGTTGACATCTGGTCTTGAAGTTGATTTTTGCACTTGAACATATTCATCAATGAACTAGAGGAGTCCACTCAGTAGAGTGCAGATCTCGGCCAGGCGGGCATATCTGTCTTTCTCCGATGTTCGAACTTGGCAGCAAACCACTCCTCTTTTTGCCTACCTAAGGGAAATACATGCACACACAGACAGAAAAACCAGTGTTTTTCCTGCCTTTATAAGACTTTTGTGCAGCACCCAAGTTGATTGAATGGGAAATATGAAAAAAAGGTTGTTAATATGCAGCAATCAAGCTAAAAATCTACCTAATAAAAACGTTTTGCCTATCAGTCTGTGGATGTGCAGCCTCCGAGGTGGACCCTCGCACGAAAGCGACCAAGTCTGACATGAAATGACAGAGATCAGGCTGTCATAACTTCAAAGCCCTTATTAAAAGACTTCAAATGTGTTTAACCGTTGCGGTTTTTGTGATAAAATGATTCGAGGTGAATGGCTGCTCTGCTGATTGACTTTCAATCATAAAACAACGGTAAGAAAACATCATAGCTCAGCCATGGGAAATGTTTTATTGTAGCTACTGAGATGATTTCCAGCTGTGAATATAAGTAATCCTACTCTTGAAATTGTATTTTTATATTGGAGTTTTAACATTGGAGACTATGAGACTTCTGCGTGGCGGTGAGGTGAATAAGGTGAATTATTTTTGGTTCATCCAGTGTTCCTCCAGTTCTCCTGTGCTGAGATCAGCAGTGAATGATTTGCTGACTTGCAAATTACGATCGACTTCTCGTTTATATACATAATGTTTTATATACATAATATTTTGATTTTGACACTGTTGCTGCCCAGTCTGACTCGACCGTTGATGTGCGACATGCATGCGCACTGTTGACTCAGATCGGTCAATGGCAGAAAGCTGCACTGGTCGAGCGAGCTAGGGAGTGAATGGTGATAACAAGAGCAAACTTTTTTGAAGGTTTTGAATCACCGCAACCACGAGAGGTTCTCGATCATACAGTCATAACTGTGCACAAAAAATATTAGGTTGATAGGTCCAGCAGTGTGCGAGATTAGCTGCGAGCAGATACGTGAAGAGACACACACATGTGACCAAATGCATAATCCCCTCCAGGCTAACAATAATGATGTATGTCAAATTAGATAATTCATAGGTGATGCCTAGTTCGTCATAACATGGTGTATGCTGGGTTGGTGTGTTAGGTCTTGCTTCTTCTCACATATTTGTTAATAGGTTACCCCAAGTTCTCTTCAGATGATTGCCGCATTTACTCCAACCTTTATTGAATTACTGACCAGTGCCTGGTTAGCACCTCACCAGTGTCGCTATTTTAGGGGGCCATAGCAGATTTTTGCTGCAGGGCTTCTAGCACATTAATCCGGCCATGTTTATAGTGTACAGCAAAGTAGTTTGGTAAATGCATAAACTACTCCTAGACTAGGGTTTACATATATGCAACTGTAATGAATAACAAATAAATATTATGAACGCACATCAACTGCTCTTTTGGACTCAAACCGCTGTACTCTGAATACGATAAAGATCTGGATGATTTGGTATTCTATTTATACCATCCTTTTCTATTTCAAGGAAGTGTATATGTGTTTTATCAGGCTGACTTAATATGCAATACGCTGAACACATCACGAGTCTTAACTTTAAGTATGAGACAAGACAAAGTATGATGCCCATCTGCGCCCCCAGCTCGTCCATGTTTCCTTGTGTCGACGTCAGTTTCAAAAATAGATGGAAATCTGCTGTCAGAATCAAGATGTGTTACTCTCATTAAAATAGCCCCTACAGGCACAGCACTGTAGGTTCAAAAAAATATATGGCATTGGACTGGAAGAGTGAGAAACACAAAGGAAAATATTTTACTGCAAAATAAAATTTAAAAAAGCCAACTAATGTAAAAACTTAATGCTCAACTTGACAATGCAGCATGAAAAAATGAAACTCCATTTCAAAAACGATAGAAATTTCTCAGAGAAAAAAAAAAGCAAAGGCTGTTTTGAAATTTTGTTCTCTCTCTAGTGCCAGTGGTGAACCTTGCTCTAAGAAAAGTGAAGAATGTATGAGCTTCTTTGTAACCAAATATAACAATATGAGAATGCAGGTCACCCTTGCTGCTCTGGATGTAGACATTTCTACTTTTTACAAGTGCTTTGTTGTAATTTTTTGATACGATCTTTGTGGAGTTGTTAATGAAAAATATAGTTAAGATGGGGTATTCTACTGCTAGAATTTTTGTCCATTTAACAGTCAGAAACTAAGACTCATGTTCTTTAAATAATCAACTCTGGGAAACAGTGAATATCTATCGTTCCCTTAAAGAGTATATATAGATTACAGTTCCGAGTCTGAAGCCAAACTCCTGGTGGGAGCTGATGATGATGATTGTTGCAAGAATATTAAAAGCATTCATAAGAAACAAAAGGGGGCTAAATGTAGGGATGATAAAAGCAAGAGTTTTTTTTTTTTTAGAGATCACAGTAGACGGTACTTGGGAGTGTCTTACCCTGTGTTTGCAGCCGGCATCTTTGAAAGGGCACAAAACAAGGGCACTGCCACAGTTGTCCTTCACATGGTTGGCCAGATCTTCTCGGGCAATGTTAGGTGTGCCACACTGGTTTGGGCATTGGACAGGAAACCGGGGGCAGTGGTATTGGTGGTTCTGCAGGATAGTCCAGGAATATTATCAATACTGTGCAGTGTTGACCCACCACATGAGTGATTAGCAAACACAACATGTAACCCAGAACAAACATTTTAACTGAAAATTAAGGACTGGAATAAATATCTCGGCTGCTGAGTTAATCTCTGTGCATCGTAAAACTCAGTGCTTGGGGTTGAGATATCATGTCTTGGCTCAAAAACTATGTCATGCAAGGCAGACCGTCAATGACTGCTTTGTTCACAAGTCAGGATGTGTACATAGGCAAGTGCTCCTTTGAGAGATACAACAGCTGCACGCCCCAAAACCAACCCAAAAAAAACTCTGAAAAAACAAAAACAGTACCACTGAAGATTGCTGAAATTCAGCATGAAACACAACGGATAATTCATGCAGTGTTGTCTTTCTTCAACCTCCCAAAGCCAGCTAGAAAGTTTGTGTTGCAATAATTGCAATAATGACTATCATCATCAGACAACATGTACTCGTGCCAACTTGTGGGCAACTGACCTGAATTGTGTCAAAGACAAACTCCTTTCCGCAATACTTGCAGGGCTGTGTGCGTTTCGGACACTCTGCCATGCTGTGCTGAGACAGGAGGCGCCGCATCATCCTCGCCCCGCACTTATTTTCGCAGTAGACGCTTTCCTGGGGGCAGATACCCTGGTGGTTCTGAGAGGAAAGGAGGGATGCAAACAAGACAGTGTCAACAATCGATTAATCTTTTTAATTTGCTACAAGCAGATTTGTAGTGAATCTTTTGTTTGTAGTACACACCTATATGTTCCTGGCCCCAAAGTTGCTTATATTGATATAAAAAAATTAATTAATTTTTTCAAAAGCTGGAGGGGTGTACATTAGTTTATAGGCTGTCTGAGATATCAAAGGTTTTTTCGAGTGAAAAACAGATTTGCATATGAGCCCTAAAAACTGCACATTTATTGAAATTAACCAAGAAAAAGTCACCTTTTTTATAAAGCGCCTTTAAACTAGCACATTATTAGATCATGATTGGATGTTTGATGATGAAGTTAATTTTAAAATCCAGATGCACATTAATATAACGGCCACGTGAGCTTGTGTAAACAGAGGACGGGAAGCCTATTAGAGCTGATGGAGGTGTTGGCAAGAAGAAAGTCAGGGTTCTCCTGGCTCAGTGAGAAGAAAACACACACAGTATGAAAGGACCAGTCAGCTCCCCTTTCCTAATGCCAACAAATGTGGAATTTCAAAACACACTGGCAGTCTCTACAGGGAATGACACGTGTGTATAGGGCTCCCTCACGCTACCTACAAAGAACGTCTTTCATATGGGCACTGGAAATACGTGGCGTCACTTGGGTTGTTTACCTCAGACTCACGCTGTGAAGAAGAGAAAAAAGTGGAAGAGGAAGAAGAAGAAGAAGTAGTAGTAGTTAATAGTAGTTAGTAGTAGTAGTTCAGTCTTGACGTTTACCTCATAGGCCTCGCCGGTGAACTCGCTGCCACAGAACTCGCACTTGACCTTGCGCTTGGGGCAGTCGTGCTGGAGGTGGTCTGGCAAGTCACGGCGCGTCAACTTGATGGAGCAACGG
Source organism: Lampris incognitus (assembly GCF_029633865.1). Taxonomy (NCBI): domain Eukaryota; kingdom Metazoa; phylum Chordata; class Actinopteri; order Lampriformes; family Lampridae; genus Lampris; species Lampris incognitus. Next base: position 16,253,588 of record NC_079217.1, on the reverse strand, counting down.
TTGGGACAGGGAATCACATTGAAGGCGCAGGTGGAGAAATGCCCCTGTGGGAGACAGAGGGAGGCAGGGAGATAAAGGACTTTGCCATCAGCATGACAAACACCGTCGGCCCGACATTGCCTCAGCTGCCAGACACAACAAAGAGGACAGGACAACAAGTATCAAAGGAGCCATATGACTCACAAGGAGAGAGATAGGGTGGTGCAGATAAAAAGGATGGGGGGGGGCAGGTAAGAAAACAAATGGAAAGAAGGTGAAGCAGAGAAATAGAAAAGGGTGATCAACAGTCTCTCACCTGGAGCTGCTTCATCTGGCCAGTCCAGCGGCAGCCCTCCTCGCTGTGAATACAGCGGATGGGCAGCGCCAGGATCTGCTGCTCTAGTTCAGGGTCTGGGTAAATCTGAGGAAACAAACCCCCCCCCAGGACAAAGTCAGTTCATGAGACTTACACATGGATGACCACAGTGACAAAGGTGCACAGGATACTGTGGTTTTAGGGGATCTTAAAATGAAACAATCCCAGTTTTCAACATAATTTCTCTACATATGTATGTGGTGTAGGATTAACACTCTATTAGCAACCATAATACTGAGCAGTCTTCTGCGTGTCTCTAAAATACAGCCAAAATTGTCAGGAAAGGTGTCCGTGACGTCACTGGTGGACAATCCGTGAATGTGAAAACTTCCTTTCTGGTTTGACAATAGGCTATATTGTGTAAGAAAAAGTGAACAACACTACATACATCTGTATAAGAAAATGTGAATAACAGCGGCATGCAAAACTGTATATTGTAGCTTTGTTGTTTACAATTTTTTTATACAATGCAGCCTATCAGCAAACCAGGGATTTAATGTTCTCATTCACATATTTTCCGCCTGTGGTGTCACCAGTGGACACAATTTCAGCGGCATTTCAGAAACACAGAAGGCTGCTCAGCATTATGGCTGCTAATGGAATGTTATTCCTACAATGTATATAGAGCGAGATCCATCCAACCATCCATCCATCCATTATCCAAACTGCTTATCCTGCTCTCAGGGTCGCGGGGAGGCTGGAGTCTATCCCAGCAGTCATTGGGTGGCAGGCGAGGAGACACCCTGGACAGGCCGCCAGGCCATCACACAGGGTCCACACACACACACACACATTCATACCTAGGGACAGTTTAGTAATGCCAATTCACCTGACCCATATGTCTTTGGACTATGGGTGGAAACCGGAGCACCCGGAGGAAATCCACGCAGACAGGAAGAACATGCAAACTCCACACAGAGGATGACCTGTGACGACCCCCAAGGTTGGACTACCCCGGGGCTCGAACCCAGGACCTTCTTGCTGTGACTGCACTAACCACTGCGCCACCTTGCCACCCATAGAGAGAGATCATGTTGAAAATTGGGATTGTTTCCCTTTCAGGTCCCTACACACTTCACAATTTTCGCTGTCTTAGGCCATCCCAGACACATTTTACAAGTTTGGGAAAAATCTTGAATGATGCTGGGCTGTCTTGGGTTGTTCAGTGTGAAAGGTTTAGGGACAGCTGACAGAGCGCCGATCCAAGGAGTCATTGACGCCGATGAAATTTTAGCAGTGTCAGAACATTTGGGCTGTGATATATTCTAGTGTGACAGCAGCTAAGATGATTAAGAATTACGGCTAAGACACCATTCTGGTGAGTGACCAACAGGAGTATGGTAGAAGATGACAACCTCTATAGCGTGCCAGCTCTGAACAGAATGTAAACATGTCCAACGGGACCGAATCCTACTCCTTTTCTTGTTTCTAGGTTTCTCTAGGCAGAAACTTGCCATCATTAACACAACTGTATGTTTTTTTCAATGAGACCTATTTGAGTGTCTCTTTTAGCATCATAGGGAACAGTCGGCTTTCCATCAGCGAATGTAGGTCGTAGCCTCATAGCTCAACTTAACGCAAAATGTGACAGTGTTCTCATTTCAACTCGCATAGTCTGACAATGGTGATGTGTCAAGATTTTACCTTTTTCTCCATCTTACAATGTGAAATACAATAAATGTTCAAGACAGCCACATTCATACTGTCTGTGGGTGCCTTTAGAGGCTCATGTTGGTGGATCACAGCAGTATTAATAAGATATATTAATAATTAATAAGAGTAATAGATTATTCATTTGCATTGCCAACACTTAATTGGCTTGTTGATTCATACATTACACTGTTGAAAAATATGATGAGAGGGAGGAGTCTTTCATCGAAACACGAGAGAAAGGTCAAAGTGAGATTATTTTAAACCAGTCGGCTCAAACAATTCAACGGCGAACCCTTTGACAGCACAGTAGCAGAATTAAAAATACAATCAATGTACTCGTTATGAGTCGGTTCATGGGACCTTTCACAAGGAAAGTGAGAGAAAGAAAGACGTGTGGGGGAGAGAGAGCATATAGGGAGAACATATAGAGAGGAGGAGGGTGAGCATGGCAGGGATGCAGGATGTGAGAGAGAGACAGACGGAAAGAGGAAGGAATATTTTTTCCTCGATGAACAAGAGGGGTGAGTCAGTGTTCAATCCAATCACACCAAATCCTCCCTCCCCAGCGCTCTAGCCTGAGGATTTACAGCTCTGCATGAATCTCTACCCCACATGCTGTCACATGAGGCGAGTACTGGTCCAACAAGAAAAGTCACTTCACTTGGAATTGCCGCAACAGCCATTTAAAACAAACACAAGCTTAGAAACACCTTAACTAGTCACATGACTTGCTAAGACCACATCAAAATGCAAATCATAAGAGCCATAACTGCGTAATGAAGTCAATCTGTAGACACCTGAAATAAAACATATCCACTAATCTGACGCATTGCTTTCTGCTGGCATGTTAAGCTTAATGGGTAGCCATGACAGGTCGAATGAATGCACTACGGTAGTAATACTCAGCCATGTAGCATGGAGAGCTGTGTGTATGCAAGCTCTTTCCAACCCAACGCTACACCAGCTGATTTTACTGAAGAGTCCTACATGAAGGTGTCAGTGAAGTCTGATGGTGTACTGTTGGGTTGGAAGGAAAACCATCATACAGCCCACATACACACAGTCCTCCATGGTACACGGTTGAATACTAATGCTCTACAGTATAATCCTAACTAATTCAGATTAATTATGAATTGAATTAATCATTTTCTCTGTACTAAGAATAGCCAGAGGAAAAGCAGAGATATATTTTGAAGAATACTAGCACAGTTGTAAGCAGCGAATCTTGAGGTTCCATGTCACAAATACTGTACAAAGTAAAGCGGTTAAAGCAGATACTGTTTTGCAACAACTACTACATGCTCTGAGGGGAGGCAAACAGGGAAGAAATCCTCTGAGAAGTAGGGACCTAAACCGAAATGCTCTCTCAATGATTCAGTCTCACAACTTGCAGGAGACTGCAAAGACCTTGTAATAACATAAACACTACTACATCAGGAAAGTAAGCTCTTTGGAGCTCCGGCTCGGGGGTTATCCTGCCTGCTTTAGCCATTGTTGGCTGTGTAGTCACACACCACACTACCAACACCACAACAGCAGCACATCCCCTTCCATGACCACAACATTTCTCTCGTTCTCTGTTGGTGAGGCTGTATTTGCACTGGGTGAACATGATCTGAGCAAGCCGGTTGACTGGAGGTGATGGACAGTGTGCAATGAGCGTTACAACAACCCCGAGAGAAGACCACCAGCATGGGGTAAATTACAGGCGACTGGGGGCCTGTGAAGGACGAAGTAAATAATAATGTCTGAGAGGCGCGCTACAAGCATATCCTCCCTGAGAGGAATGCTGCAGTTGCAGTCCCCTTTATTGCTTTCTACACAGCGTAGCGCAGCATGCTATCCACTGCTGCTGCCCCACTGCTCATGCTGCGGCATTGGGTTAATGACTAGACTCTAATCGGGCTACAGCATGCTGTTTATACAAACAGCAGCACAGAGGAATTACACACAGTGGTCTACTTGCAAATGGCTCCAGCTTTGTTGGTGACCAAAGCTGCTCAGCAACATAGATGATCATTTACCATTGATTCTCCATTGATTCTTCGGCAGACTTTATTAGGCTTGAAATGTTCTCATCAATGAAGAAGAATTAGGCCCTTATCCTTGTGTTGCACACCCTTACTTTAAAGAAAGGGGCTCACGTAGAACTGAGTCATTCTTTGACTCGGAATAAAGTAAGTCAGTATCTTCCTTGCCTCTATGCAGGCATCTGATTAGCTGCTTTCGCAAAGAACTTGATAAAGAAGGCAGAATTCAATAAGAGATTTGGATATGCTGTCTCTAGAATAGCAAAGGGATTAAGGGGAGAATTTTTTTTTCTTAATGAATCATCTCCCCTACTTTGGTAAAATTACCACAATGACCTTCTTTCCGACTTCAGTGAAATGAAATGCGATCTTTGACTTTGAGCTGCCAAAATTATTTCTGGTACCATGTTAGTCAAAATCCATCCACTCAAGATTCTCTGGTAAAATGCTTACTGTCCTGTGTTTTTTTGGTGGGTACCAAACAGCAAAATTGCAAGTCAAAGTCAGTGTCCATGAACAGCTCTTCAACAGTTCTGGCATTCCAAATGAAATGAGGGGCCTGTGGTCTTTTGTTAAAGCAATTAGCTCTGCACCAGGATGTCTAGTTGTCTGAGTTGTCTCTGTGTATTGCTCTTTGTGCCCGGCGTAGGGAACAAGATGACTCATGTGTCCATCAGAGTCACAGCAACATTTTGTGTAACTTAGCAAACTGGCCATGACTTGTAGTAGCACAGATCTGCACCATTATGTACAGATTAAGCAGAGCTCACTAAGATGTAGATCCAGAATGGTCTGACTGCAAATGCCATGTAATTTAAGGAGAATTACATCGGACATAAGCTTTTTTTCCCCCTGCTAAACATACTGATTTCAACAAGAGAAAAAAAGACAAGAGACAAATACACATCACAGTAACTGTACCTTAGCATAATCCAGTGGCAGTTGGTCCTCTGGACACTTGAAGACACCCTCGCTGAAACACAAAAGAATGGAAAAAAGGATTTGTTGTTAGCATCATTGACTGCACAATACACATAACAGTCACTTGTGTGTGATGACCTTTTTTTGTAAGTTTGTGCAGTGCATTCAGCATTCATTTTGATTTCATCCCTTCTTGTCTGCAGGAAATCTGTGTCAAAGGGTGCCTCTGTGACAGTCTAGAGGAGGAGGCCTGCTTTGCCCTTAATTTGTTCTGCCTGTCTTCAACAGTATTTATGAACAGCTCTCCAAATCATCCTACTGTATGACAGATGCCTACACACACGTGCACACGCACACGCACGCACTCATGATACATGCAATTAAGCCAGATTACTTTCTCTGAGCCATGGCTTTTATGCCATTGCCTCTTTCATCTTATGTCCCTCTGGGGATATATTTCCAAGGATTCTGATTTTTACCACTACAGAGGAGAGGGACACAAGTTGGAGCATGATCTGTCTATCTATAATACATTAAGGACTCCTGATCTCCTTTTTTTCTATTTCCCATTCTTTACTTCACAACTTAAGAGAGGGTGCTTAGCTTTTGCTGCCGTTTGACTAGAAAGATGGATGACACCACATGAGCTGCTGCTTCTGCTGTTAGTAACACATTGTAAATCTTATTTTTGCGTTCGGGATTCTCCTCTGGGGGGAAAAACAAAACCAAAACAAATCTGATTAGCCAATGTTAGCATGAGGCTAGTGGGTCTGGCCACAGCCACTTTGTTTCACCCTCACATTTCTCCTACAGCAGCACAAACCCATCTGATCCGAGATCATATTTCACTACACATCCACAAAACTACTGTGGTACCACCAAAAAAAAAATCAAAAAACAAAAAAAAAACCTTCAGTGGCCTGATTTAGGGTCATTCTCTAAGTACCAGATGAGCAGGGCAGCGCGGCTCATTTCGGGCAGCCCCCCTGGCAAAGCAGCACATCCCCAAACTGATGTCATCATGAAATATTCACAGTAGTAAATAATACAGGCGAGGCAGTGGCCACTGAGGATTAGCAGCTAAGCGGATGGTAAGCTTGCTACTCCGTAGTAGACCTGTTTGGCCACATTGAGACTGCTTTTAAAGAGCGCAGACTTTGTACAGTCTCGTGGTGAATTTGGGCGATGACGGAGTTCTCTCTAGTTACGAGAAATGCATTGTCGGAGTTCTGTGAAATCTGCTGCAAATATGTGGTGTTTCACAGTAAAAGACGTTTGTAATCAGTGCGCTTATGCACGTGTGTACGGTCACATTCTGATAGCATGCAGGTACACTGAACCATTGCGATAACTCCATGCGATATAAACAAAACCGACAAATTAGTGGCTTAACCCCCGAGAAAACGTAAAGGATGTTTCTGTTTTGTTTTTTTTGTTTTTTTTTTTTTTTGTTTTTTACAACCTGGGTATTATTTTCATAGTTTTTGCCATTGTGCAAATCAGCTATGATATAATTTTACTCACACAGCTACATTGTGGAGATCTTGGACACAGGGCCACCGCTTTGTATAGCTTTACGATAGCATCTTACAGAACTGTGTAATACAATCCTTACACCTGTCCTTTCAACAACAAACCCCTCCCCTTGTGCTATGGTTAGACTGTGTACCTGATTTCTCATTATCTATGATTTGACAATAGCACTGGCCGGATGGGTTTGACGATAGGTACTACTGCCAACGGTAAATAAGATGGTCATCCCTGCAAGTTGAACTCGGAAGTATCTCAGCAATACAATCGAACATTGTTGATAATGTACATTTCCAGTAATAACTTTTAACTTTCACTTTTGTTTACACTTCCAAACACATGGTTTAGATAATTGGGTTAAATCAGACTTGCTGAAAAATGTCTGATGATCGTGTTCCATGGCCCTGCAGGGCACACGGGATCGGTGGTGATCCCATGTCGAAGATCTTCACAATGATAACTGTGAGTTAGATATCATAACTAATATGCACAATGGCAAAAACTGAGATTAAGACCCAGGTGGTAAAAAAAATGGAATCATCCTTTCAGACTTCATCAGTGTTACAACTGTCCAGAGGCCTACTGCTGTGCAGGGTCAGAGGTCAGTCGGATCCGGAGCACAGGCTGGCAGTAGTTGTACATCCCATTTCGCTAATTCACAAAAATAAAGAGTGTCCAAATGTCACCATTGTACCAAAACCGTTTTCAGGGCTCCTAAAACACAGACAAAATTGATTCTAATAGTAACGGTGACATTCTTCCCGTTACCTTTTTCCCCCCCTCTCGGGGGAAGCTAATGAAAATGAAAACAAGAAAAGCAGGACTGGCCTTTGTTTAAAGGTCACACATCCTAGAGCTTCAACTGACCTACCATACAACATAGAGAGACAGAAAACATTTCATTAAGAAACCCTAACCATGCCCAAATTGTATTTCGGCTTACAATTAGGGTAAAAATGTGCTAGGAGTGTGGCCGCTCTGTCAAGACCAGAGTCTCTTAGTCCCTTAATTTGGCCGGCTGCAGCGTCACCTGACCACGGTCCCCAGAGGCATAGCGACATGTGACAAAACACATGAATGCATATGCACTTTGCCCCGTCTGCCCAGCTGCTGATAAATCAGGGAATGGGCCAATGGGGGGGTGGGGTGGGAGAAGGGGTTAGAGCAGAGAGAGAGCAAGAGAAAGACAGAGGGAGGAGGGGGGTGTTGACGAGGGGGAGCAGAATATCATGGAGAGGGAGGTTAATGCATGAGGAGACAGCAGTAATTCCCCACCATTAGGGTTACTGTGTCAGCAGGGAGCTGGATACCAATTAACAAACCACAATGGACTATAAAAAAGGGTCGATCGATCAGGAGCTAGGAAAGCCCAGTCAGCACAGCATCTCATGAGTAGTGTAAACGCATTTACTCAACGCCGTCATTAAGGAGCCGCCTCATCCTATAGAGTTAAAAGTCGGGAGTGGTTTCACAGCTGTGGGCTGTATGTAGTTGAGGAGCACAGTGCCTGTCCCGTAGCCAAAGAGTGAGAGGAAATGGGAAACGACAAGCTCATAGATCTGCACAGGGTAGATGCAGGAACAGAGAGGATACAGCCAGAGGCCCAGTCCAGCCCTGGCCCCCTTATATGACACACAAAGAGGCAGACAGGCGAAAAGAGCCTCGTCACAAACTGTCAGGATGATTCCCTTCCTGGTTGTAGAGAAAGTCCTGCAGCCACACGTTAATGTGTTTGGCCCAATGCTGATAATACTACTCGACTCTCCTGCCCCCCTTGTTAGTGGAGTCCACCGCCTCTTCGTGACAGCATATAAGCAGTGAAAGGTGGGGACGATGCCATAACAAAAGCCTCTATTCAGTTCCTTCCTTCCTTTTCTCCCGGACTAATGATTTCTTTGAATACTGGAAGGCTTCCTTAGAAGAGATCTGGGAGAGGCATTGGACAATATGGTCACATACCTTGACCAAGATCCACCTTGCCTGAAACACTAAGCAGAGAGTTGTCGTGATAGGATGAACGTCACAGTCACGCGGGGGGGAAAAAAAACTAAATCACATTTTCATGCAACCTCGCAGGTAGGACCTTTCACCTCGTCCAGCTGATTCAGAAAACAAACGATTGCTTTGTTTAAAGACGTTTTTACTCCAATATTCTTCCACGGTGCTTGTTGGAGAGATAGCACCTTGACCATATTTTCCGGCACAGCCACAAAATCGACGGCGTGAGACACCCGACATCCAAGTATTCAAATGTGGCATGTGTTGGAAGATAGCGATGGAGGCAGCTAGGCTAAACACTGCACAGCGTATCAAAACACAGTAAGCACATTAACATTTCAGCCCTTCTGTCATGCATCTAGCCAGAGAGTACAGCCGGCGCTCACAGCTGCTCTTTTGTAGAGACGAGCAACAGAAGATCCCGCGCTGAGGTGGACACAAGGTTGAATATTCAAAGCAAATCTCACATTCAGTGACGGATCAGCATAACCGTCATATTAGCTGTTCAGACTCGACAGTAAAAGTGACCGGGATTTTTCTCCCTGGGCCCTTTGGCTTCAGAATGCTATACCTGCTGAAGTCAATATCATCGTTTAAATCTTTAAATCATCTTTTTGAATGGTACTTACAACACAGGGACTTTATAGTTTTTATCTGTATTATTCCGTACTGCAGCTCTCATTTATTCATATATTTTTTCCCCATGACTGACTTTTATTGTTTTATCTAATCGTTTTATTTTTATTACACTTCGTAACTTGGCTTCAAAAAGTGATTTATTAATAGAGTTAATTGTAAAATGTGGGTTTTTTTTCTACATGTAGCGACAACATTCTGTAATGCTCTAATTTGGAGCATTTTTGCTCTGCTATTGAAAGTTGCATCCACTCGTAGAGACTTTTATTTATTCTCTTGCCCTATAAAGCCCAACCCCTTTCCACGTACCCTCTGGTTGCCCCCTCTCCTCTCCTCCCCTAAAATCTTCTTTCAGGCCCTGAGCACAGATTAAACAGCCATCCATTCAGCGAGTGATACCAACGAGGACAGCCGTCACAACACGCTCCGTCACTCTGCATATGGCTCCTGACAGGCATACGGTGAGAAGGACAAATCCCTCCGGTTTCATTTCACTGTCTCAGAGCAGACTCTGGCTACTCTTGCAATGGCAATCAGGCCTGACGACCACATGATGATGTCTGCCTCGCTAGCAAGCAAGCCTACTGACCAGAAAGTAACCTTGAGTCCTATGTCGCTCTGTTGACTAAAGAGATAGACTCCAAAGCCTCCCCTACACACACACACACATGCACATACACACAGATACACACATATACACATGCACACACGCACACACAGATGCATGCACATACACATATGCACATGCACGCACACACACAAATACATACATGCACACACACACACACAGTTTGCAATCATAGCAGGCAGGGCTCTTGAGACACTGAACAAACAAAACTGAGAGCATGAGGGCTTTGCAGGGTACAATGCCTGCGACACATTAAGACTCTAAACAGACCTCCGTGGTCACTCTCAGAAAAGGTATTTTCCTCAGAGAAGGCACTGGGAGGCTTGACTGGATAGCGCCTGGTAGTCTTGCTTATCTCTCGCTAAAGCTTAACCACTAGGTCTTATGTTTATCCTCATGAAACCCCCCCTCCTTTTTTTCTTTTCATGTAAAGAGCTGGATTAACTTTTACACACAAACAAAACCTCAGATGTCATGAGTTCCCTTCATTCAGGCTTCCTGGTTTCTGGTCTCCCAGCTGATTCCAATTCTGTGCCTCTGCCCTCAGGAAGGACGGAGGAAAGTAGGAATTCTGTTTCATCTCAGATGGAGTTCTGTAATCCCCCAAAGCTGCCGTTTTTTTTTTTTTGTCTGTGTGCTTGTTTGAAAATGTGTGTAGTCATGGCCGTCTTAACGCCTTCCGCTTGGCGCAGCAATGACGGTGGAGAAACTAAACAAAACAGCGGAGCATGCAGGTCCAAGCAGGTCTATCCCTCTTTGTCATGACTTATGAAAGCCACTTTATTGGACATTGTATTCTTACAATTCTACATGTAACCCATCCTATTGTATAGGAGCAGTGGGCAGCTGCAGCGCCCGGGGACCAACTCCAGTTCTTCTTTCCATTGCCTTGCTCAGGGGCACAAGCAGGAGTATCAACCCTAACATGCATGTCTTTTTCATGGTGGGAGGAAACCAGAGGACCTGGAGGAAACCCACGCAGACACGGGGAGAACATGCAAACTCCACACAAAAAGGACCTGGGACGGCCTGGGGTTCAAACCCAGGACCTTCGAAACGGTGCTAACCACTGAGCCACCCTACCCAAATGCCTCAAATGCATGTCGGCAGTGGTGACTGACGTTTCCCTGAAATGAGGTCACACAGAAGAAGCTGACACTGGGAGAGGTTTCTACCTGTGTAACCTGATTCAGTGGGAGGGGAGAGGGCCCTTCCCCCTTTACTAAATTGGCTTTCAGCGTGGACATAGACCAGCTCAGGCCTGCTCTTTCAACTGTCCCAAATGGGAGGAGTAACCACAGTTTTCTCAGTGTGTGATGACACAGTAGTATAGAGCTGGATTAACTCCACAACAGGCTATCTGTTTGGGATATCCAAAGTGGATAGTGCCATGACAGCTCCTTGTGCTAGATTTAATACCTGGGAGATTAGCCCTGCGTAGTTGGCTGAGGATTATGTTGTGCATAAGCCTACTGACCTTTGTGATGAGACTGACATTCTTCTTCTGGGGACAATTCAAATATGAAGGCAATGCTAATATCTGAGAACTATGCATTTCCTCTCCTCCTTTGCAGAAACAAGTGTTTTCATGAGACAAGGTGTTTGTTCAACGTTATCTTTAGTGAAACAGTTCACGTTATCGTTATCGGTACAGGCAGGCGGTGTCTGATGGACTACATGAACCTGAATACTGGGCTTGGTGGAGCCAGCTGTATGAGATGCGTCCTCGTCCAGATCACGTCACCTGTATAATCTTATGTGATTAATGTCACATACACTGCTGTTCATTAAATGCCACTGGCAGCTGTTTAATATGAATTACCACTGGCTGTCCGTTTTTAGTGCATGGTCATCAACAGGAAAGAGGCAGAAAGGCATTACGTCTGGTAACACAACAGACAAGCATGTGTAAAGTGCCACACTGAAATAGATTGCTCATTATGCAAATTCAGATGAATCTAGCACACCTAGGTTCTTAACTAGGCTATACTTTTTTTTTTAACAACCAAGCCTTCATTTTATATCAGGATCCAGAAAATGCATTTATTTTACTGTTACTTTGCCAAAGCAGACAGGAATGATGCAAGTGGAGGAAAGGCTAGCCTACTATGATGATGAGTGTGTGGGTGGATGTCTGACACCATTTCTCTGGCTCCTTCCCTCGCAACCCCTGTTACACACTCACTGGGAAATAATTGTGGACCAAGATACAAAATGCATCAAACCCATTTAAAATGGTTTGTACTATTGAGCTGTACATAACATTTCAACACAAATTCTCGATCCTTAACGGTTATATCAGGATGTTGTAAACTATTTTTAGTATAAAACACAAATATTCTGTGGCATCAGTTTCGCCGATCATGCCTAGCGAGACACCTGAGGCTGTCCTTGCATAAGCTTACATAATATTATTCATGTTTTCATGCAGCTCTCCTCACCCCCACTGCACTGACATTTGTGAGCACAAAGCGACTGGGCTAATGCAGTTCTACTGCATTCAAAGGTTAATAAGATATCCATTTTTTAATGTCAGCTTTGTGTCTGAGTAGCGGCACTGGCAGTAGATGAGTAACAATGATGACATATAATTTTCAGAAGTCTTGAAATTACATCAGTACATAAGCTTACAGACTGTGTTTCAACACAATAGGTTACATTGAGAGGGATTTTTTTAGGGAGTGAAACAGGACATGCTCTTAAGATTAAATTTGGCAACAAAAAAAGGTCAAAAGTATGTTTTTGCCAAAAGGAATGCACACTTAATTCTTTACTTTTATGAACTCTGATCTTTGTTGCTGAGCCTCAGCAGCTTTACTTGTTTGATAAATGGGCTCTGCATGCATGAGGTAATGTCAGACAATCAATCTGTCTGAATTTGTGAGCAATTAGACGATGCCTCATCAAAATGGCAGTAGTGCAGCTTACATGAAGTGGGTTATGTGCTGCCATGATAGCAAACAGTGTGTGACTCCCCAAAGGAAGCAGAACACAAAAAGAGACAAGAAGAGGGAGAGTGGATGAATAGAAAGAAGGAGGGTGATGGCGGGATGCAGCCATCTGCAGAATGAGCACAAATCTCTGAGATGCCATAATCCATCCTTAAGTGGGTGAGAGGGGGAGACAACACTTGCAGTATTCATAATCCCTTGCACTGTCTCTTTCCATCAGTGTGACTGGGCTGGGACATATGCCCCCTTTCCATTGCATGGTACTGGCTGGACTTGACTACTCGCTTTTTTTGGTTTTCCGTTAGGGAAATGTTGGGGATGGTACTTGTTTTGGTACCACCTCCGTCGAGGTTCCAAGCGAACTGAGCCGATACTAAAAGTTGTCGTGAAAACACTGCAGACCACTGATTGGTCAGAGAGAAATTGAACCAACAGCTCTGTTTACAACCAGGAAATACCAAAGTGACTTTATCTCGGGGGGGGGGGTATGGGACAATCATGAACAAGCTAATCCAGTGTTTCTTATCACACTTGAATCTGTTGCCGTTACTGAATCAGTTTTGTCATGTTGACTTTGTGGTGTGTAACGGTTAACAGAATCAAACCACCCTCATATATTACATACCTAACTCATTTTATGGCTTTTCGACTTCCTCAGAGCCTCATTCTTTTCCATATATTGATTTTTATTTATTTATTTATTTATGGTTGCCTGCATTGGTCTTGCTGAAATAAACTGCCAACTGCATAAACACAGGTCCATGATTAGTGATATACAGCTCAGCGGCCAGGGTTATTAACTCGGTTGGGTTCATGCTGGAGCCCCCATCCTTGAAGGGCTGCTCAAAGAGGTATGGATATAAGTCTTAGTTCAGCTCATACATGCTTAGGTTCTTTTCTGCTGTAGCTACTGCACACATGCACAGATGATACTTGGATGAATAAATGGACCAATGTTTGGTGTTTAGTTTTTCTGTTTGTTTTCATCCCCCTGATAATATTCTGCAAGCAGGAGGTACAGGAAAATCAATACAATTTCATTAACTCTTGCTGATCCTGATGCAAGGTCAGGGTTGAGACCCATCAACCCTACAGGGAGCATAGATCTGAATGCCCAAGTGGGACTACCCTTACCCAAACAGCAACGATGAAGAACAGACGGCGCTAGACATCCACAGACGATGCATGCGCACCATCACAAGCAAACACCCACACTGAGGCCTGCGTCGCTTATAGGCACTTGAAAGGGAGGGCTTGAAAGAGACAATTATGTTTGATCTGGTTGAAAGGTGGTTGTGGAGGGGTGTGGTGCTCAAAGCGCTACCCACAAGCACCAATGAAACTCCCAAGGTTTAATGTATTACATGTGGGAGAAGGGCCCCCCTAGCCTCCGAAGGAGTGCTAAAAGCTACTGTTTAGGTACCAGAGGTGTGAAAACACCCCACTCTCCATTTTACTGCACAGGTTCACACCGTTTGCATGTTTGCAAACCGAGTGCGAAAATTCAAAACCGCGATAAAGATGGGGGGATAATCATCTGGATTTGAGATACCGAACTTTAATGAGAGACGCGATGCACCATAGACTTCACCGATATGTGCACTTTGTAGGCATTTTAATTACAAATGGCTGATCTAATTTGAGCTGGGCATCAGAGGGCAGATGTTTTGTGAAATGGTGATCTGCAGCACCGATGTCTGGATTCGAAGGGCGGAGGTACTCCCAGTAATCCTGAGGAATAACAACATTGGATGGCGCAACTTTGAGATTGCCAAAGGGTTGACTGATGCATTAAAAGGGGCACCCTCCTTTGTTGTCTTGTTAACGTATGAATACACATGGCCTGTGAGAATCAGCACTAGACACCATCTTGTTCCCTTCCTCCAAACAGTGTTATTGGGCAACTGGCAACCGGATTCGCTTCTTATGAAAGTCACTGGGTTTGGATATAACCACTTCTTTGGATACCGATTTCCAAAATCATCATAAAACAGCAGCGGTTATACAGATCAGGTGTGAAAGCGGTATTTTTCCCTCAGGGAATGGCACAAACAGTCTATCAAAACAAAAGTAGTTGGTGTTGCTCAAGATTTGTACACTGCAGTTACATGGTGTGTCATTGATTAAAACAAAAACTTTTATTTTATTTTTTTTTACATGAGTTTGCAGCTCTAGCAGTGTGGTGGGGGTCCTGCCAAAGTAAGTTCATCTACCTTTTAGTTTGTGGAATTTACCCCCAATTTTAGTCGAAAATAAACTGTTATGAACTAAATTATGTAGTACTTTACAAATGCAATATTAAATATAAGACAAGGTATGTGAAATGGCTGGAAGTCAAATAAACACAAGGTCTTATGAAAATATACCAACATGTACCCTGGCTCTGCCGAATGACAGATGCTAAGCAAGTATGGGCTTGGCCAGTACTTGGATGGGAGACCGCCCAGGAAAGCGGAGTTGCTGCTGGAAGTGGTGCTGCTGGACCAGTAGGGGACAGTCTTCCCTCTGGTCCTAATGAAAAACAAAAATCCCAGTGCAGTGATGGGGAAACTGTGTTGTATGAAATGCCATCCTTCGGAGGAGACGTTAAAGCGAGGTCCTGACTTACTGTGGTCACTGTGGTCCCATGGCACTTATTGCAAAGAGAAGGGGGTCCCCCTGTGTCCTGGCAAAATTCCCAACCTGGCTCTCTCCATCTGGCCACCTAATCATCCTCCCATGTAATTCGCACAATAATTCCTCTCTCTCCACCAATGTGTAGTTGAGGTGTGTTTCCCCCCTTCAATGTGAAGCACTTTGGGTGTCTAGATATAAAAATGTAATCCATCATTATTATTATTATTATCATTGTGTACAGTGGAGGTTGTTTAAGGATGATCTGAAACTAGTAGTCAACCTTTGCCCACCTGTTCTTACCACTGTGTTATGGTAATTTTCCGATGTCTTGAGAGTATAGACAAGTATAGACAAAAATTATTTGGTGGCACCTTAAGTCATCACATCTTCTCTATTCGCAGGTGTTTTTCATGGCCGGGATGTTGACAGATGGGAGAAGGGGAAGCTTAATGTTAATCCCACAGATGATACATCAGTGGCATGCTATTGTACCCACAGATAATGGGCTTATTCGTAGAGCACTTCCCCTGATCAGTGAAGATACTGGTGGAGAAATGAGCGCCACCTTTATTCTGTGTAAGAGGATGAGTGAGAAAGTTTTCTGTCACCTTAAAAAGGGAGACATCCATTAGTCATGAATAAAGACTCCGTATGTAATAGGAAATTATCTAGAAAATAAAAGGAATATTTGATAGCCTTTTTTTATGAATTGTGGTTTTAATGTTGTGAACATTTTCTTGAGTGGTAAAAAGAGCCAGTCATTTCTGCCACTATCTCCAAACAGAAATATAATGTTGTTTTAACCAATCAAAAGGTCATATACAGTATGAGGTAAATAAGCAGTACAATAACCTGAGACATGTAATTAACTGAGTGTATTGCATTTTAAGACAGCGTATACCCATTATCTCATTATATAAGGGTTTGAATCTTATGTAAAGCCATAAAATGCCTTTTGTCAACGGTGGGACAGCGATAATTCTCAGGGGAGGATGAAAGCCAATATGCCCACGGCTGCTCGGCTGGTTCCAGCACCATATTATATTCCTATGACAGGATCTCCTCTTGCACACCGTAGGGTGCATTTTAAGAGTTTTAATGCCAGGGATCTGTTTCTCTCCAGGCACAGGACAGAAGGTACTCGCTTATTGAAGAAAATGTACTCCACACTGCCATCAATGGGAATGCTTCAATCAGAATCTACTTGGAAATATTTCACAATCGGGTTCAGTGAAAAGATGTGCAGCATCTATCCGAGTAGCGAGCACACAAAAGAGTGCGGGATTAGCCCCTCGGCGCTATACCTTCTCATATCGTAAATCACATTTAATAACCATTTACCCATGGCTCCCTGCTCCCTGCACCCCTTCCTGGAGTCTATTATTGTGCGTGAACTCAATGCTCCATGTGTGAAAGTCTCAAACGCTGCCCTCATTTCCCTTCAGATAAAATAATACTTTCATCGTGGATTGACTCTGGGTCTTTGCAGAACACAGATTTAGGAGACATAACGGCTACTACACAATACACTGTGGCATCTCCACATTCGCTGCGCAATAATCCAGGAAGCAATTGGCTTAAAGCAAACAATTCTCTTTCCGTTTTGCATCTCCTCTCCATTCAAGACCATGGCAGCAGGTGGCCAGTCCAGATAATCTCCACAACCAATAATTTCCTATGGACAACTGTTGTTTTAATTAGTCCTGCTCACTCTGCAGCCAGAAACGGGCACGTACACAACATGAAGACAACTTTTACTGCATGTATCAATAGTGTTTCTGATTATTTTTTAAAACTGTGTTCTACGGTGTTGCATAACTAACAGAATATTAATAAAATTATGAAATTACAACATGAAAAAATTTGAGCTTTAAGTGTTATATATATGTTCACCATAACAGCTTTTAATTCATTTCATTTTATGCCAGAGTGCTTCTTCACATTGACGGCAACACTGAAGAGAACAGTGAGACTTGGTCCAAATATTTTTCTCTTTCCCGTCCTTGACAGATAACTGCACCAGGAGTGTTCAAACTGTATCATAACAACCGGAGCACACCCGATTCCACCCTGAGCTCCTGCTCCTTCATGTGTAAGGATCCAGGTGTGAGGAAACCATTATCAGCTTTGCTGGATGCGTGGGAGGCTTATTCACGTCAAACCCTGCTGGAACATCTCTGAGAAACCCGTGTGATGCTCTCTGTGACACATCCACTAATTAGCAAGTGGTGAAACAGAGTTGCCTCACTTCTACAGGACATTCAAGAATGAGAAAAGCGGATTTTATACTCCTTCCCTTTGATTCAGCTCGCTGATTTCTAAATGCACCGGAATTGATTTGCAAGTCAGCGTTCACTTGAACTTTGCCTGAGAACACGCTAAAACTTTGTGGGGGAAAAATAATATGATTCCCTTTGACAAACTGTTGTCAAAGTCTGTGACCTATCTCTGTATGAATCACCATCCTCGCTAAAATGCAGGGAACACAGCCATGAATCTATGTGACATGAGTCACAGGCGCTCTCTCTCAGACAGAAAAAAAACTGCAAACTAGTCTCGCAAGAACTCTGCCACTAAATAATATGTACTTAACAAGGGCATCAGAATGCAGACAACCCACTCAGACACCCACAAAAAAATAAAATTAAAAAAATGAACCGCATCTGCATTGAGATGACAATGGAAAAAGCTCTTTTTCCTCATTCGTCACTAAGCTCATTTTAGGTTCATGAGGTGTGCACATGACCAACAGGGACAATTTTAGGCCCTGTGCTTTTGTGTCCATGGTAACTGTGAGGGAAGGTGCGGTACAGTGTGTATGGGTGTGCAGGTGCACATGTGTGAGTGTGCGAGAGAGAGAGAGAGAGCAGTTAGTAGACAGTCAGCTGTGGTCCAGCCACAGTAATATCCAAAAACCTCAGCTCACAAACACATACACACACACACACACACACACACACACACACACACACACACACATCCATACAAAAGCAACCAACTGCTCACACAAAGAGGAGCTCATCTCCTGCCGTTCCCATATCAATCTGTATCTGATGCACATATGTAAAACCATCAGAACACACTCCTCGAGCCTCACCGCCGTCCTTCAGAAGTACTGCTCCAATCTGGCTTTGAGCCATGGTTAAACGAGTCGTCCGCTCCCCTTTTTCAAGGATGTAATTTCTTTGTTCAGAAAGGCGGGACGGGGATGTCAAATCGCCTCCTTTGTCTCAAAACGCTTTCAGCTGCATTGCTGCTCAAAGCAGGCACTTTTGAAACTGCCCTAGTTGCCGGGAGCAACAACGAGGCGAATTACAACATTTTTTTCAATGAGCAAGTGAAAGAGTGGAGTAAAAGGAGAAAACGAGGGGAAATCATATAGAGCATCCTATCCCACAAAATAATTCACTGTTTCTTAGAGAAAGGAAACCGAGGTTGCAGTGTTTAATTCAGCTCGTCTGGATTATTGCAATTATGGTTTCCAGCTTCTGTTTGGGAAACATGCTGCTGGGAAACTTGCTGGTCATGAGAAAATGATTATGATGGGTTTTTTTCCCGCCATTGCTGGCCATAACTTGACATTGTTGGAGATCCAAGTAAAATGGTCTCCCGCTGGTCAATGTGCCACAAACAGCCAATTAAATGACACCATGAGGGATGAATGAGCTGGGAAAGGCTGCAAGAGAAATGCACCCTCATCCTGAACAAGCTGATTAAATGACGCATCTGGACATGTGCATGACACAGTGTCTTCCTCTTTGTGGCCTTTTTTTTGTGTGGTGTGTGTGCGTGGGGGGGGGGGTCGACAGCTTGTCTGTGTAGGGGGAAGGAAGAAGGAGGGGGCTCTGAGTATTATGCAGTGTTGACATATCTGAAAATGAGCTGCGAGAGAGATTCTGGGACACCACACAAGGGAGCTGGTGGACTTGACAGTCATCGAGCTGTTTGGTTTGAGGTCCACAACAGTAAAGAGACTAGATCTGACGAGAGGATGATAGGGGAGGAGGAAGGAAGCCTTCACAACAGACCTCTTCTTGGCACGAGGAGCTATGGGGCAGATGAGCCAAGGAGGGAATTGGCAGTGACCTTCCCATTAATGGAGCCCCGTGGATAAATGACTACAATTCAGAGTGTGTAGAGCTTAACTGCTCTCTCGACACCTGTTCTTGCTTTTAAAAAGGAGCCTTTCACTGAGACAGGTGCCTCTGCACTAAGCCATCTATTTCCCCATGCTTGCTGGCTCCCTCACTCTCTCCCAGCTGCTCTCCTTTCAGAGCCCAGACACAGATTCCACACATGCCTCGATGTCAGCTCGGCAACCGAGTCAGTGGTCACTGCCTGCCCCTAATGACAATTGCCTAATATGAACATGCCAGCATGTCGCAAAAGCATTTTACAAGAGGCTGACATGGGTGTTGACTTGAAATTACTGCTGTATTAGAGGGTTGACATTGCTAAAATAGTAAACTGGCAATCACTTGGTATTGGCATACATTGCACACAGTATTAGATGTGTGATAATACTTTCCATATTGTTGGTAGTAGCACAGAACGTGTTACCTCTTCTCTATCTCATATCGCTAATGTGAAATAATAAAATAATTTTAATCAGTGTCATTTCATTTCACCCACTTGATTTTGAAAATAAATGCAAGTGGGTGTATCAAGTATTGGCTTGTTTGTGACTTTATGCCTACTGTGCATATGAATTGGTTTAACACCCTTGCTTTAAAAATAAAGTCGTTCCAACACTGACATGAATAAAAACATCTTAATATTTGTGGGAACTTCAACAGCTGTGTGTGTGTGTGTTTGTGTGGGCGTGTGTTGCTATATACATGTGAAAATGCACAATGAGGCTGTCAGCTTTATTGCCAGTGCACTGACCTGTGCACAACACAAACAGATTGGAAGAAGTCAATTAGCACAACAGGGAGTAGAGCGCAGATGTAACCAGACTGAGCACTGGAATGAATTTGAATTTGCTAAGCACAAGCTGTGCCACAGTGCCGTGGACCTTTCCATATCTCCTACTCAGCCTTGAAATGTTCATTAACAGTAATCTGCCCATCGATGCAAAACGCTAAAAACCTTCATCATGAACTCTCTTTCACAGCCCTTAAAGCAGACGTTGACGTCAACCATTAATTAATTGTACTGTCACACATTACATTATATTGTACAGGACACTATTTGTGGGGCAAGGGACAATGACTCCCTCTGGATTGACTGTTATGATGAAACTCTTAGTCTGCTCTGGAGGGGCTCTGGCAGCTCAGGCATTTAGTGGTGCTGCAGTGTGGTGCAACGGAGAACGCATGTGTGTTACGATAAACACATCTCTTTCTCAAGTTGTTTCACATAGCATGCGTGCCCATGCACAACACTGGACCGGCGCAGTGTTGTGTGCCAGTTGGCTGGCCTCCAGCAACAGGGCTGGGGTTTGGCAGCTTGGTTCCAGCATGCTCAATGTGTCAGGGGCAAGGTGCTCCACTGCATAGCTGGAATGTTTTCCGTCTTTGTTTGGCCCAAAGGGGCCGCGAGATACATTTGAAAAGGCCCTATAGTCAAAGACAAGTCGAGGCAAGTCTACTTCCAACTCTTGAGCACTCTTGAAATGATAAACAGCTAATATGGAAAAAAACAATCCCTTTAGCAGACTTGAATCTTTTAGGCTGTCAGCTGAAAGTGAGTAATGCGTCTTGAGTCACATATACAAAAACATTTAGACAAAATTGCAGAAAAGGGAACCTCACCATTACTCAACCATAACTAATAAAAAAAACATGAATGGTTATGCCACCCACATCCATATCAACGAAACAGGCTAACACAATGAATAACTGAGTGCAACTCTACTTTTAACATTTCAAGTTGATCGAAACAAATGTGATATGACCAGAAAATGGATTTCAGTGGCCCGTAGGGACTGGTCCATTTCATTTATTGACTCAAGAGCTGTATACCAGTCAAGCATAGGGAAGTTGAATCCAAGTACTTTGCAACAGCATCAGAGGCTAAAATGCAAAGGAAGAGGGCCACAAACTGTTTGTCTAAAAGATTGATTCCTCCTAGCCATCATTCTGGAGTCATGCCGGGGGGGGGGGGAGAAAAAAGGTAACAATAAATATGAATGATGCTAGACAGTGAAGGTGGTAACCAGCCGAATCAGAATGACAGTTATGATTTACATGGCTGTACCCCTGTGGGTTGGATACGAGGCATTGATGTTGCTATCTGTGAAAGAGTTTTGGCTGAATTTTTGATTCAGCTGCATTTGTGAATAGAATCGAATTGCTCACTTGAGAGGCCACCACAAATACACCCCCCTCTTCGCTTCACACAGACCAAGCTTGAGCCAAGAGCTTACATGTAAAGGGCTGAGAAATTACCAAGTGACTATTGAGTTTGGAAGGTCAAGACTCTGAGACAATGAGTAAATCCACCTAAGAATTCAGAGTGCCCTCTCTCTTTCGACAGAAGTAAATTTCATCCTAAAACAAGTGCATTCATCCACATCGGCAGAACCTGTAAAAGAACATAAATGGCTGTCACAATTAGAGATAACAGACACTTGCATGCATACAAGTTGTATGAATGGGGAACCTCTGCAGCTGTGTGAACTGGTCACATCACTTTCTTTTCACCATGTCATCATCACAGCTGGATCCCCCAAAGCCCCCTCGGCCTCCACCCAGGAGTCCCTTTACAATTACGTCATTCAGAAAAGATCTGCCTTGTATCTGCCTTTCACTTTCCTGGGGATGTGGAGAGATAATTCAGAGGAAAAAAAAGGTTTGTTTAAGTAAAAGTAAGTGGTGCCGAGGAGTGCATCGAATTTGTTTAAGAGGAAGGCAATGGTGCCATGTTAATGCCACAGATGTTTTCATCTGTCTCAGCACTTGTACGTCATCACACGTGAGACAAAGAAAAACATTTTTGCTCCAACTGTGCTCGCTAAATATCAAATGCACTCCCTTATGCCTTTCACAGGCAATATGTCACAGTTCTTGGATGAACAGGCAGTAGTCAGTACTACTGGACAGGACGGTCATTCTAATGTATTGAAATTCCACTGGCACAAAGCTGTACACAGTCAAGTCATCAACAATGTTAAACTTTAAAAGATCGCCAGAATTTCAAGCCATCGATTGAGCCAAAGTCCACGAGTGTGATTACGGGCAAGGTCCTATCCTGGAACATTGTGCATGGCCCCAGATAAAACATACAGGAAGTACTCACAGGCAACACATCACAGTATCTCTTGACCTTACGAATACTGTATCGGGATGGAATTTGAATACTGTCCCATTATGATATAGTGACACACAATTTTACTGACTAAATTAAGGATTACAAGAGTCTATTACCAACAATTTCTCATAAAGTTGGCCTGAAATATTTGAGTGAGTATTATTTGAAAAATAGTTGTGGTTTGATATCATCACTTCATATCATCCAGGAGTTCAATGTGATAATCCTCAGCTGGGTTCTTAAATATGGTATTTTTGCATATGTAAACAGATATCATAGTATATATTGGTATCATGTAAAATTCCCTATGATTATCATGATAATAATATTTCCATACTGCCCAGCACCATTGTAAAGCATGGGCATTTAACTGGCAACACAGTCTTCATAGATGGGCTTATGTTATTGATTGCTGTTTTCTAAAACACAGGCTGCTGTATTTTGACAATTACTAGCTTCTTTTTTTTCTACGCAGGTGTCTGTCCTGCTTTCACATGTTAGTGGCTGCAGCTCAGCATTGGTGTATTGGCGTTTATAGGGCTGCTCCCAGCTCTGTCATCCTCTGCACATCAGCTGGCAGCAGCCTCCATGCGCATCTCCAAGAGGCTTCAACACTCCCTGATTGCAGAGCCGAGGCCCGAGGGCTTTTACTCAGCTATACAGAATCCCCCTCTGTGCAACTCACTGACCACCGTTGTAGTAAGAATTGGATGGACAGCAAAGTTTACTTCCTCCCGGATCTCAACGGAGGATGTCTGTATGTCCTGTGGACACCTGTGGGGGACCATGAATGTCTCTGTGATAGGACCAACGGATGGGAACGCAGCAATGAACACGAACCCATTCATCAGCTATCCATGGCATGAGTCCCATTCAGGATACAGATACACATTGAGACACACACACAAAAGCCCAGCTGCCAAATGTGCCAAGCTTCTCCCCATGCTGGGCACCCATACATACTACCCCACTGTATATGCTCCTTTAAGAGAAATCAATTCATCTGGATTTAATGGGAAGAAACATCACAAATCTAGACTTCCCCTCGCTGGAAGAGCCTGACCTAACTATATGTTGTCTCAGATCAAACCGATCATCCCCACTTCCTTCCGCTAAGCCCTTACCCACATCCTGAAAAAAAGACCTTTGACTGCTTTCTGCAATTTTTCCCAGACAGCGGGAGAGACCAGGGCTGGTGGATCACGACAGAAAAAGGCAGATACTGACGATACTGGTGAGGTTGCATCAAGCCTTACCGTTACATATGTTTGGGAGTATAGCGTGGGGAAAATGACTTATTGTCTACATCAGCAAAAGCATCAAATGAATCATCAGACATTCTTAAAACACCCAGACACAATTCCTGACCTACTGGAGATAATAACTGAAACAATATAAAGTCTTCTATTAGACCTCTTTGCAGCTTTCAGGGGACGATAGGTAAATCAGAAGTTACACCACAGTTTCATTGGGGCCGAGAATGTTATGGACCAGTACAAAGCAATTACACTCCTGCCAAAACAAGGCCTCGGCGCTGTATCCTTCCCATAGAGACAACACAGTCGCATTGCTCTGGCTAAATACACCAAAGATTGATGAGCCATGAGTTATGGCATGTGTGCCGAAGGCATGATTCTCGCTCTTCTCTGAAACATGGGTAAAGTTGTTCTAAATAGAGTTAGTACAGTGTTTTATGCTCTGTTGCTAATGTTTTACGCTATATTGCTGCTTTGACAAAGGTTTGCCCCGACCAGGACGCATGAAAGTGCTGAGCCATGTGACTCATATTTGGCTGTGGTAGTGTTAAGCCTTTAGGAGCAGGCTGAATCTACCCCATGACTCTCCCTCGGAGCGAGAGCAGCCGCCGGGGCTGCCACCGTATAGTATTTTTACATTCCTCCCAGGGTGGAAGCACAGCCCATTAGCATCACACGCTAACATGCCTGAGGACAGAGAGAGGTATTTTCACCACTGAGGCATAGCACTGCAAAAACTACTCACTTCCAGTTTGTGACTGCGTTCCACTTTTCCTTTAAAGAGGACTGAAACCTGTCCACAGAAAATACTAAGAACGGAGAAGGACGATATCCTCCCTAATTTGTACACAACAAAATAACAAGTTTCTAATGAGGGGATTTACACTATGGAACATGAAATGCAAATGAGTTCTGATAGCAATAACAATACTGTCTCATGTGAAAGTGGGCCGACTCAGCTTGCAAGGCTGAAGATCGAATCCTATAGACCAATTACAGGAGGGGATCAGCATAGCCGCACAATGGGGCAAAGCATTAGCTAACTACCCTCTGTCAGCTTCAATAAACTTGGGCCCGTGTCACAATGATCTGCGATACCCTTTGTGCTGGCCCTGAGTGCTGAACTGTCTGTGGCCTCAACTGGCACGCTTTGCTAATTAAACCAGTGAAAATAAACTCAGTGAACTCAAATAACATGCATATGTTTCATTTTGTTCTCATTTCTGCCAGTGTGAAACTGACCATGGGTTTAAATATTAAGGTTACCAAAGCTGCATCAAGTATTCATTTTATGTTCATTCGACATAGCATGTTGACTAAGGACACAGTCTTAGAACAATGGCCTGAGTGGGGGGGGCAAAATGTTATGAATGACATTCTCTAATCTTTAAAATCTATATGACAAAAATAATCATGCAAATCTTTTTTTTCTTCTTGCAAGTGATATATGCAAGTGCTAGAAGCTGCTGTAAACCGAAGTCAAATTCCATGTGTGCATAAGCACACTTGGCCAATAAAGTTGATTCTGATTCTGAAATTGCATCTTATCTTGAGGCTTCTCAACCCAGTGGCCAGCTATAGGATATGTTATCTTATGTATGCAAGGTTTATCTTCCATACTTTCTCCTGGTTGTGCAAAATTTATACATGAAGGAAAATGGCTCATACTCTGAAATTACCGGCCCATTAATTTTTCATATAATTAAGCACAGCATTAGCCACTCTACAGATTTAATTAAGGCTTGCTGATGACTGACTGCATTTATCTGGTTTCAACTGCACTTTGAAAATGCAGGTGAAAACAAAATCAAAATGCTTATTATCTAAATGATGAATGGGTGAAATTCTCAATCGGTCTTCATTAAAGTTCACCAGACACCACAGCCAACAGAAGCAGCTAGTAACACTCCTTTATGGTCAGTCTTTATTTTTGAAAATTCAAGAATTAATTTTGTATTAAATATGTTAATGTTCTTCCAGTGTAGTGGAAATGTTATTAGATTCAAGACTGGAGGAAGAAGAACAGAGGCAGCTAGTCCTCTGATGAGGAAGACAAAGCTGCAGACGAAACCCATTGATCAGCAGTGATCGGCGCTCCTCTCCCTCCTACACTTTCTAAATTTACATTTCAGTTTTAAAGCCACATCCCATATTAGTTTAGAAAGCTAGTTGTAGGCTTTCTTGTCACCTGATGGGCAAACATGCACACTTGGTACACACCTCCATGGAGGTATAAACCTGGCTCACATTCATCATTTACTTTTTTCTCTATCTCCGCCTTTAGCTACCTTGCATGAGTACAACGAGAATGTCATAGAAAGGTAAGATTTTTTGTTTTTTAACCTAATGCCAAATAAACCTTTCTGCTAATGACCGGTATATATTTGCTCATGTGTTTTGCCTTCCTGCTCAATGTGCAGGAAATGAAAATGAGCAAAAAGCAGATTTATTTTCTTGCAGCGTACCAGTCGAACCCTTTTTCACACTGACACCACGTGTCAACATCTGCTATGTTTACAACATGCTGCACGTAAGCCAGTAAACGACATTATTCTGAGATCACGTAAACACGAATAGATTTATACAAACATTGACATGTGTGCTTTGTGTGCAAATACAGAAATTCTACTGACCAACTGCATAGTGATGAAAACTGAAGCCAAAAACATCACACAGACACAATGTTGATTGTCTCCTCAGATTCAAAATAGTGACATAGACTTCCTGTCGATGTATTACTCATAACACATTACATTGTGGCATTCCTTACAAAGAACCATCGATACTTTCACCAGAGGAATACCCCCCTGTATTAGAAGGATATCAAAAAATATCTCTCAATTTAGCATGAATTTTTTCTATCATGATTTAGTAATAGTTATACCAATTTTGAGGTTATTTCTCAACAGTTCAGTGAAGCTTTAAATAGGCCTAATTTACTATCAAATTGAGTCAACCACTTCAAGACATTCATATTGGGGGAACTTAATGGGGGAAGGACTCAGTCTCGTGACTTTTGCGTGAAGGGCCCCTCTGTATCGCCCCCGGTGCCATGATGCCAATGAAGGGATCTTTCAAGTCCTTTAATATAAAGGCAGACTGCACTGCCACCCACCCCCTGACCCAATACTTCTACAGTCACAGCCTCAGGGCAAAGAGCCAGACGGGGTGGGGAGGCATGAGCCCTCTGCTGGCCTTGGGTGTGAACGTGTACACACATGTACAGATGTGCATGTGCGCGCGCACACACACACAAAACCAACACTCCGGAGTTGGAATCAGTCCAAAGACAGGTTCCGAGTACTGCAAAATCATTCTTTGATTGTTAATGTGTTCCTTTATGATGATCTTATTAAAAACATACAATGGCAGCTTGGCCTAATTAATAACACTACTTAACTGCCCAAGTTACTGTTTTATTCTCTGAGACTTGTCTATCACAAAAGGATAACAATATGTCATCTTTATAGACTGCCATCTTCTCCGGCGTTTGGGGCGCATGACAAATGTATTTAGGAGCAGTGTTCTCGAACAACTCGATCACGCTTTCATGCTGACAACATCAGCGACGAAGTCCGGAGTGCTCAGGGCCATTTCGCAAGGGACACACCAAGCAATGACTCTCATCAGAAATCAATGTGGAAGCTAAATGCATTGTGCAGTAACATGACAGGCATAAGACACTGCTAGTGTAGATACCGTACAATAGTATCTTGAACTTAACTCGAGTTGCCCCCCCAGCCAAGGTAGGTTGAAGAGGGCACACCTACACATCCTTTATTTACTGTTGCTCTACCGAAACTAGACATGGCTGTAGTACAGTATTGCCTGCAGATACGGATCACGGCTTCTAGCTGACAACCTCTCTCTCTCTCTCTCTCTCTCTCTCTCTCTCTCTCACACACACACACACACACACACACACACACACACACACACACACACACACAGACACACACACACAGCAAGGCTTACCTTAAAAACTCTTGCAGACAGGTGTCACAAAACCGGTGCCCGCAGGTGGAGACTTGGACCGGCTCGCGCATCGCCTTGCTGCACAGCGGACACTGGAACCTTCTCTTCGGTTTCTCCAGAAACTTGTAATCAAAACCCGGCATGGCTGCAGGACGCTCGTCAAACAGGCCTTCGGCTCAGGTAGTAAACGTCTCTGTCCGCTCGAATCAACGTTATTTTCTGCACTAGCCGTCTCTGCCGATGCGCGTCAGGGAGCCACTTCGACGCTCATGCCCCCCCCCGCCACCCCACCCCCCTTTTTCAGCCGACCGAAGAGTTTTTTGGGGGGTTGGGTTTTTTTTGTTTTGGTTTTTTTGGTGACAAGGATATTGGCCGAATCGGTCCTGTCTTTCTACCACCCGGGCGACTGATGACAACAATAGAAGGAGAGAGAAAAACCCGGCAAAACGGCGACAGTCATCCGCGTTGCCGCAGTTACAACGTTCAAACCCGACCAGACCAGGTCCCCCTGCGGAGCTGATGCGAAGCGGTCGCTCGGCGTTCCCCTACCGTGCCGCCGTCCTTCCTCTCTGACAGATGGAGCACAATGCACGTCTCCCTGTTTAGGTAGAGCCGGCCCTGCCTCCTCCTCTTTACGGGAGGAGTCAAGGACATATACATGTGTCCACATGACTTCTATCTCCACCCTGAATCTTTAAGTAGATATTCAATAGCCCCTCGCTATGACGCAATCGAATATTGTTTCTTTTTTGTTTTGTTTTTTCTCACGTCGGTCGCCCAACGGACGCCAAAACCGTTGTAAACACGCACACACATTTTATTACGCGTATCTCCGAAAAGCCTGACTGCAGCGGTAAAATACTCAATAATAAGACGGAGGAGAGTTTTCCTCGCTTTTTGAGATTTGCGTCATTTACATTAGTAAATTAAACACTGGCTAATTGACATGATGCGGTTTATCAATCTACAAGTGGCGATGCCCCCTAGCGGCGGATCAGACAATGTAACAGGAATTGTGTATTTTATATTCTAACAATGATACAGCAAAGCTTCCATAGCACACCATGTCTTTTGTCTGTTGCTGATAAGACAGCTGATATCATCCACCTGAAAGTCTTGACGATGGGCCACACACACCAGTGTTTTATATTGGCTCGGTTGCAAGTGCATTGCACTACCGTTACGTCATCACTGTCAGAGAAGCAGTGGATAGATAGGTGAACAATAATTCAGTTACATCCTCTTAAAATCATGTGGGGGGGGGGGGCTAAAAATTTTTGCATTTTACATTGTTAAAACACAATGACAGTCAAATTACATTCACGATACTGTGTAGGTGTCTTTGCAGATGAAATGTTTAGCTAACTCGAGAATCAGATTACAATAATCAAAATTGCAAATGATGGCTAACGAATACTGTCATTTGTTAGTTATTGAAGAAAATCACTATACTACATAGTATTTTGATACTTGATGGAATAGCCTATTGATTAACGTATCTAAATGGGAAACACGATTTGCGTATATACACAAATATCACTAGATACTTTTATTGAATAATAATAGTTTTATAAGCATGACATATACACAAATCAAATTACACAATATACAGAAAAAAAGTTAATCTTAATCTGGATTTTGAACGATTTCTTGATAAGTTAAAAGTAATTGGTAATTTCCAATACTTATCAGTTATAACCAGGTCAATTTTCTGTTTCCTAACTTCCATCCAGGTTGGATGTTGTCCAAGGTGGGATGAAGACAGTCATCTCACCCAACAAATGACATTAATTCATGAGACTTAACTCTCCAAATCCCACAGGGTTCCTGATTATCACATGCTTATTGCTGTATCAAGTGTTCAGTAAAGATAACACCTACAGTGCTCAACTCTGTCCTTTGAATTGGATGTAGGTTGCTAACACATTAATACTCAATAGTTTTTGGTAAGGACTGGCATGACAGAAAATGGAAATGACAATGACAATAAAGATGGTAATGAACGAAAGCATTACACAGATATGATTACCTACAAATGAAACACTATTGGGTACTCTATAGTGAGACATAAATGGAGGTTTTGGACACAACTGAATCATGCTTTCGCGGCTTCTTCTCATCCTGTCATGCTATATTTGACAGTGAAAAAAGTGCATGAACAGAGCGGAGAAGAGGCAAGGTATAACAGTATTTTTAGCATAGGGTACATGATTTGGACAAATGTACACTGTGTACACTGCATTTTCAGATGCATTGTGTACATTTTTGAGGGCATTTCTGACCCTCAGACAAAATGGAGGAAGGTGAATATAGTGCAATATATAGTAAATGGGGAGCAATTTCAGACATAGCTGGTATCTTAAGGACCCTGTTTCTGGCAGTGTAAAAATCTTCCTTTGGTCAGCAACTTTCAGTCACAAAAAGGCTATGGTTTGCACACAAAAGCAGGCACAGATTTCTGTGGGGTTAAATAACATTGTGGAATCTGCAAGACTAAAATTATATTAAAATCAATTCAGAACCATCAACTTTGAGATGATCAACAGATCAATATCCTTCATGCTAGGTTTGATTTACAGACACAATCAACGCTTTGAATGCAAATTCTATGCTACCAATACATGTGCGGACAAATCCAATTTAGCACGAGATGAACACCAACAATGCATGCATATTGAATCTGGTTGGTTAGTTCCTTTGACAAATGAGTTAAGAGCACTAACGTGGTACTTGCTGTTTATTTTTTCACACCACCGTGCCATCTCATTCACGACTGGATTACTAGAAATCAGATCATTCAAACAAACCAACTGGGTTTATATTCTATCAGGCTCACCCTACCAACTTCTGAGAGTGTAATCCAGTGGTAATGTTTTACTAGAAAGTTCCACATACTAACCTGCTTTTGAAAAATATTTGCTTTGTCAATAAAAAACTTTGACCCTTTTTTTGCAATTTCTCCTTCATATCGAATCACTATAATCCGAAAGAAAGAAAGACACGGTTATATTCTTAGAAAGCTGACTGGAGGGGAAGAACAAGTCAATTTCTGTGGCAACAGCTGCACCATGAAAGGGAATCTTTCAACTGCAGCACGGATGGGCCTCTGGGAGGGGATAGTCAGCAGAAGCTGTCCTTCACATTACGTCATTGCAGGGCTTCACTTCATGATAGCCAATGAGTGAATGTGCAGTGCTCTTAAGAACAGGATCATCTTGGGACAGGTTCCTCAAGCAAAGCTGAAAGATGGGGGGTAAAAAGACAAGAGATACCCATTGGCATATCACATAGTTTCTAAAGAAAAGAAAAGAAAAAAAGAAATGTGTCACAGAAGTCAAGGGACACAGCAGAAGTGCACCAGAAATAAAGTACTGCTGCCCTACATGTGTTTACAATAGAGAGTGAGCCTCAACATCAGTATCAAGCCAAAGTAATTTATGGGCACAAGGGTAGGTATAACTATGCACAAACTCACGCACACACACACATCTTCACACACACACACATACACACACACACACACGCACGCACACGCACATGCTTGCACACTAACAAATGTCAAAACTATTATCTGGACTAATCCATTAAGACATATAATGCCTGTAAACTTTTTTTCTGCATCACAAATCTGGTTATACAAAATATTTTGTATTGATAATAGTAAAGAAATCCCCTCATGGCATTATTCACAGTGTTTTCTAATGACCATCATGAGTGCAACCGCAGTGGCATTTGGGCTGGTTTCCTGTCATATGGTCCAGTTCATGGAAACATTGGAATGGCAGCCGGATAGCAGTTATGTCCCTTTCTCTGGGTTACAGACATCTTGGTTACTTATTAGATTGTGAAGCAGTTTAATCTTTACCAAACCTGCATTTTCAATTGGGGTGTGTAGAGGAATAGTTTAATCCTGCCCCGACATCAGTAGATATTGTTATAACCGAGACAAATCGTTATCTTTTTCACAGACACAGTCATGAGGGAGGGGTACTTATCACTGCCTGTCTTCTTTTTTTTTCTTCAGGAGGGGATTTATATGCTGTGCACAGAGTAAAACAGTTAAGGTTGTGGTGAAAATAGGATGAATTATTACTTGGAATACAGTTAAAAAACATTCTTTCATTGGGTAATCAAAGGACGGTTTGTTGAAATGGGTGTGTTAATGTTGTTTTTAGTGTGATCCAAATAACCCAATGCTAAATGTGGGAAACATGATGGGAGTCCCAATTGTCGGTGCTATTTCTTGTATAGAGCAAAGGCACAATAGAGTCCCTCAACCAGAGCTAATTAGGTGTTGTGGCTAGTGACCCCAAGGCTATCGCAAGACAAAGAGGTAAAGATGGGGCATGGTCACTTTTCAATAGACCACATGAGATAAAGCTTCAGGAACATCTTCACTGTGGGGGGGAAACCTTTCAGGCTTACAAATGAGCCCTTTCACGTTTCCAGTCGTGACAAGGGAAAACACACGTCTCTGTCATCATCATCAAGGGGATCTTGTCTCGATTTCGGCTTTTCTTTCACAGAGGGATCAGCGATTGCTCTTACATTTCACCAGGTCCCAAACATTACATGGTAATTGTTAATGGGCAATAATAAAGAGAACTATTACGTTTCACTGCCAGCAGAGTGTTGCCATGACAACAAGCCACTGATGTCACTGTGAACGGGTGGCTCTCGTCGAGCTGCACTGCCTTCGGTATCCCAGAGTCCTCCTCTTTTCTTCCAAGGCGGCCACGGGCTCCCTTTCCCCAGGTATACACATCTCCCTCTGTAGCATAAACAAAGATTGCGTTGGTCACTGTCTTCAAATACACACCCTCAGTATGAATGTATGAATTTACAGAACACTCTGCCATGGCGGAATAGCAGCTTTATCCGTGTAAGGCCAAAACTGAACAAAGCTTTGTATGAACAAAGAATACATACGTACAATGCCATTTATTATGAATCTCTATCTATTAACCTATCTGACAATCTAGCTACAGACCAACAGACAGGTAGATCATAAATACATATACAGCATATGCACAAAATAACTAAAAAAAGAATAGGACATCAAAAGACAAAGGTTCTCAGATCCAATGACCCATTACTCAACCAGATCCAATAGCTAAAGAGAAGGCATCCCCACAGGCAGCCATGGTAATCCCCTGGAGCCCTGGTACCAGGTAGGGCACACGACTAGTGCGACGAGAACTACAGCCAATCTGCCCATGCTGATTACTGCCAAAGGTTAAACACTGGCCCCGTTCTAGACAAAGAAATAAAATGGGTTACACACAGTCATCATCACCCATGAACAGTGCATGAGA
This sequence comes from Lampris incognitus, assembly GCF_029633865.1. NCBI lineage: Eukaryota > Metazoa > Chordata > Actinopteri > Lampriformes > Lampridae > Lampris > Lampris incognitus. The sequence continues at coordinate 16,220,470 of NC_079217.1, read as the reverse complement.
TTCATTGTGGCTTAAGAGAGCCTATATGGCGGATGCCTGGAGAAAATAAATGTTGAGCGCGGGTACTGTTGGGAATGTATTCATGGACGGTAATGTTAAGAGTTTTGAAAGGTGAACTATGCATCACCTAAGAAAGGAATTTAATTTTTCTTATTTTACCTGTAACAGCTACAGAATGGGCGGTTCCAATGTCAATGTAAACTATCTTTTCCACATTGAGAGGAGATGACTGGACAGCAGAAAAAGAATGGACCTCTTCCACCTGATCCAAGGAGCTGGGCTCCTCTCCCGCAGTTATCTTGTCCAGACCAAGCTTGTTGAACCTAGCCACAACAAATAACAATCTGATCCATGGAATTAAACTAGAGGCCGATTATTAATCACAGAAAAAAAAACCACAACAACAAGTAACAATCTGATCCATGGAATTAAACTAGAGGCCGATTATTAATCACAGAAAAAAAACCCACATTCATTAAACTACATACTTATATGGAATAGTAATTTATACTACACAGAATTCATGTCTGTAAATAATACAATTCTTATGAGGCAACTTAAAAAATGACTTTTTCAAAGGGAAAGGACCTTTCGAATAGCTAAGAATGTCGGTGATTGTCATGGGTAGGCAGGAAGTAGCTAAACCACAGGTATCTGAGTAATGCTGCCCCCCTTTAGAGCAGAAACACATCCTATTGTATTCACTCCTGTTCCCCGCTTACATAGTGAACTCTACATCCTGGCCGAGACTTAATGGGTGAAGGATTAACAAGGAAGGAAAAAAAGGTTTCTGTCATTGTAAAAGCATACTGACTCACCTGACAAGCACCAGAGTGTGAGGCCATATGATGTTTTGTCATCTAATTAAATCTGAAGTGAGGCATCCATCACTGACACAGTTAACAACTTAACCAGAACTGACAGGCATCATATTCACCTGTTGCTTCCACAAGCCAGGATATCATACATGGTGCCAATAATCATGGAGCAGTCAACCCCACACAGCACCTTCTGGGCCTCAAATTCGGCAGGCACACAAACCTGTTGGGGTGAGTTGTGGGATTCCTGGGTGCCTAGCCCAAGGCGGCCTTCAAAAATGAACACGGAGAGGGCAGAGCATTAAACAAATCAAGTCATATGGCAAAATGTCTTGCAAGAACTGCTGTCATAAATCAAGGACATGAAAAGTGACATCAAAAAGAGAATTCAAATGCCAACTGAGTTAGGGAGTGAGACAGAAACAGAATCATTTACCATTGTCTCCTCTTCCCCAAGCAAATACTTCTCTCTCATTGGTAACCGCCAGTACATGAGAAGCACCACACGACACCTGAACCAACTCGTAGCCAAGCAGAGCCTCCACTATTTTGGGCTAATAATAAAAACATAGAGGGATATCAAACTGTCCCCTGTTTATAAATTCTGACATCCAACACAATAAATATACTATCACCATGATGCAGTGGACATCAAACTTTTAGCAACAGTTATTCATGTAGATTTAGGAATATGTTTTTTTCACCTTTTCACTCGTTTTCTCTCCACCTTATTTTTTGTGCAATTCATTTTCCATTACCCAAGGCTTTGTTGTTATAAGCTGAGGCAAAGCATCTTCACTTCCATTCACATATCTTGAAAAGTAATGCACAGCTACGAGCATGGGCCATTCAGTAACAACCTCTGACACTGTGGGAAGTTTGTAGTGTTTCTTATAAAGCGAAATGTACGAAATAATGTTTGCAGCTGTGAAATCAAATGCATACTAACTGCCCCTGCTGAATACATTGATTTTAATGCCACTTATTTGTGGTTTGCTACACTATAAGAGGGAAACTAACTAGGGTCAACCTTATAAAAGAGACATTTCTTCTAAGCAAAACCAATGCTGTGGCATTTACAGTAATGAATTAATCCACATAAATTTATCTGTCAGCAGTGAGTTTGATGGAGTTTTATACTGAGTGGGATCCTGCAAGCAGCATGTGGTAACTTGCATTACATATATTGCATAGAATTGTAAACACAGAGTAACAGTCAAGCTCCATGAGCAAAATTTTTAAATACATGGGTATATTCTGTCATAGGGAAATATTTTTTTACCTGTGTCACATCATTGAAATTACCATGTCCAAGACAGCCGTTGCTTCCACTGCCAAACGTCATAATAATACCCCTGTCTGAATAATAAAAAGAGAAAAGGGATTAGAGGCGCTATTAGTGGGTGGGTGTGGGTGTATCATTACGTGGACTAACAGAATGCTTATAATCCCTAATGAGGTAGCACTAATCTGGCTCAACACTATCATAAGTGGCAATAAGAGAGGGGCAATTTATTCGGATGAAACATTCTGTAATCCTATGTTATCTATTTTCAATACTGGACTTGTGGCAGCTTCCTGCAGGTGACACTGACAAATAGTCCATCAGAGTATGACCTTGAGAAAAGTGCAGCTCTACAGAAAAAGGAAAATTATGCAAATAATTACAGAAGGGTATACTGATTTGTGTTATCTAATCAAAAGTGAGGTAAAAGAAGTGACTGCATCCACACTTTCGTACGTTGGTTCGATTCGCATGCTATCTCCGTGTTTAATGATAGCAACATCCTAAAGTGCTTGCGGGGAAAAAAAGCAGGGATTTCCCATGGAAGAGCTTCTCACTAGGTTGAGTGAACACAGAAGCTGTCACCCTGATGGTTATCCAAGAGAGATGATCCACAAACCTGTCATGCAGGTGGTGAAGAGATCACCACAGGACACAGACTTGATTGTAACGCCAGACTGACCCTCTAGGAAGCGGGAAATGAAAAGAGGTTGCATTTGCTCCACAACACCGGGCAGACTGGGCTCAGCAGAACCTACTGATGGAACCTATGACAATAAGCGATTACAAAGAGGAGATGAGCACTGATTTTACAAGTCAACATTATGACAACAAAATAAGAATGCTGCAGACAGCCAAACACATTTTGGTACTAACAAACAAGGAAACAAAAAGAACAGACTTGTAATGTGGTATATTGGTTTGTCAGCATATGTTCATTTGGAACCCCTTCCTCCATACCTTAACTAAGGTTGATATTCCGACCCCACCCTCTGTCCATTGCTCTAGCCAGTGTTTGTACTGTATTCTCATCCTCACCCTTGTGGCTACATCTTTGTTTTTGCCACTGCCCTTTTCTTGTGCGACCTTGTTCGTTTGTCTTGAAAATTGCCACCCAAATAAATTCAATTTTATCATCCATCCATCCATTATCCAAACCGCTTATCCTGCTCTCAGGGTCACGGAGATGCTAGAGCCTATCCCAGCAGTCACTGGGCGGCAGGTGGTGAGACACCCTGGACACGCCGCCAGGCCATCGCAGGACCAACACACAAACACACACATTCACACCTAGGGACAATTTAGTATGGCCGATTCATGTCTGCATGTCTTTGGACTGTGGGAGGAAACCGGAGCACCCTGAGGAAACCCATAGAGATACGGGGAGATCATGCAAACTCCACACAGAGGATGAACCCCAAGGTTGTACTACCCCGGGGCTCAAACCCAGGACCTTCTTGCTGTGAGGCGACTGCATTAACCACTGCACCACCATGCCGCTACAATTTTATCATCATCATTATTATTATCAATGTTATCAGTAAGCAGCTACACAAATGTCACTGATAACATCATCTAGCTCTGACAGCCTTGTCCAGACAAAGAAATACCAAACTACACAGACCTCCCAGGTAATAAGACGGCCAGACTTGGTCACCCCCATCTTCTGAGTACGTCCCAGGGATACCTGCAGCACCTCTGTGTTGAGCATGGGCAGACGAAGAGGCGCTGAAATGCCACTGCCCCATGTATAAACCGAGGACAGGGGAAGGGAACGCACTTTTCCTGTTCCTACACCTATTGTTCCATCTGATTGAGCGAGAGTACAAAAGACAAATATATATTTATAGTATCACATGTTGGTGAGCAAGAGAGAAAAACTGATTCTTTTTATTGGAAACGCTCAGTGGGAATACATGACTGACCTCTAGATCTGTTGCTTGGCACTCTTCCTCCTGGTCTACCATGACCAGACTGTAGAGTGGACAATGGCTTTTCAATTCTGAAAAAACAGGGTTAGTCAGTGTTACATGATGTTAACAGCACTATGTAGAATGTATATAAAGAAACTTGTTATACATAATATGGGAAATATTTGTCTCACATCAGTGAGCATATAGCTTCTCATACTTCGAGGCTCTACCTGCGCATTTTGACATTGCCTATATCGGTGTAGAGATTAAGTAGTGGTCTGATGCATATGGGGAGAGCCATTATTTCATTGAGCTGAGGCCGTTTGGATGGGTCTAGATTGAGCATGTTGAGGATGAGCTGTCGGAGTTCGGGGCTGTATCTATCCGAAATTGGAGCAAAGGTACCACTCATGATCTTCAGAACCAGGGCAGGTAGATTCTGAAGGATAGAGAATGGGGGGATTATGAATATGTAGCTATATCTGAATACATGCTTTTCTCATGACAGTTATTTGGTAAGAAATTAGCTGTACATACATATTCCAGTGCTGGCAAAATCACATGACTTTCTCTGTTATAATTAACTCCTCCAAAAATCTGCTTCATGCTTTAACATTGCTTATTTTTGGATGTTCTTGTTAAATATTCTAAAGAGGTTTCAGATCACATGGGGTTTAAAATGGGGCACTGTTGGTTGTTAGAATGTGTTATTTGACCGTAGGTCTTTGGGTGAAAGAAAAAAAACCTACACAGAGAAAAATCTACACTGAGTTAAAGACATAATACTTCAAAGGCCACTGTGAACGCAAGAATGACCTGAAACCTTATTTCTAAATCAACAAGGGACCAACGATGAAACTGGAATGGGAATTTTTAAAGTATTAGCAAAGAAAATGCTTTAAGTACAGCAGCTTCAAAGGCTCTCTTAAGGCTGGCTAGTTCATAGAGCACACAGCCTAGAGCCCAGATGTCGCTCTTCTGGTTATAGGGTTTCCCCTCACACAGCTCTGGAGAGATATAGCATGGTGTTCCAACCACCTACGGAGACAAAAAAAAAAAATCAGAGGGAGTTAATTGTGCAAGCGCTGTGGAAGGGCTATTGTAAAGGTTTATAATATCAGGATAAACATGTTTCCTGAATGAACTGACTACCGACATTTTTGAGTCAAGTCAATTCACCGTGTAAGCTTTGCTCTTGCTAACGAGGATTTTGGAGATTCCAAAGTCACCAATTTTAACTATCATCTGGTGCTTGTCAAGCAGAATATTCTGAGTCTTTAGGTCCCTGTGCAAAATGAGTTTATTGTGCACATGGTAAAGGGCCAGCAAGATCTGCACAAAGAAGTGAAGGATGGTGTCTTCATCCAGCAGAGAGTTACAGCGCTTCTGGATGTAATCAGCCAGGGTACCACCTGCATGAAGAAGCCAAGAGGAAAAATGGATCAGGTTTATCTGTACACTGTATGACGTAGATATCACATCGTTACTGCAGTCACAGTTACCAAATCACGCTTTTCGTGAAGCACTATAGCAGCTGATGCATGATGAGCTGTCATTAGAGCTGTCTGGGTCATATAGGGAACCTTGTGTCATAAGAATGACACAATGGGATGTAGCCCTATGGCACAGGACCCTGAGAAGATGTGAGCGCAGTGTACTACAACAATGAACAAAACGAGTTAATGCAATGAGATACCATAGCAGACTTACCTGGTGCATACTCCATTGCTATCATGAGGGCCTTATCCTCCAGGAAGTTCTCATAGTATTCGATGATATTTGGGTGGTTGAGCAGTTTTAGCACCTGACACTCATTCTGGGCTGCCAGGCGCTCATCACGTGACATCTGCTCCACTGGGATCTCCTTCAGGATGACAAAAGCCCCATCGCTGCGCCGGCGGCACAGGTGTACTATCCTGTAGCAGAATAAGGAACACAAAAACTAACCTGGGTATCTTTTAAAAGGAGGATGTGTGTGCTTGTTTATATGTTGCATTAAAGAAAGACTAACATGGTAAGAGTCCACCGACAAACTGAAATGATGAGACAGCATTGTGTTGAAGGATGCTGTAAGAAAGAAAGGGTAAGAAAAGTAAAGAAAAGAATAGGTAATTATGTTAATAGAAATGGTTGTAGTAATATTTGTTAATATAATGGTCGAGAATTAAAAGCTCTTTATAGGTCAAATACATTAATAACTTAGCAATTAGCATATTCCTATGAAATGTGCTGTTTGTTATTTCTGTACTTTTTTATATATAAAAATTTGTTTTTAAATGAGAAAAATAACATGTTTGGAAAATGTATAATTTCTGCCAACACCAGCCCCCCCCCCGACTCGTGTCCGTATGTTTAACGTAAAATAGTAAAACATCATTTTGTAAAAGTATAGGTTAAAGTATCTAAAAACATGAGCACATATACGTCTTAAGTACCTGCAGGGGGTATCTGTTTTAATGTGACAATCCTGGTTCATAGTATCGTATAGTTAGCTGAAATAACATCACCTAGCATCTGTGTTGTCAGTGGATGAGTTCGTATTCGGCCTTGGCGCATTGCTCAACTTCTTGGAAAAGACTAAACTTTTTTTGTTGCTCTCTAACTTTAGCGTGACAGTGCAATAGCGTTAAAGGACATGGTGGAATAATTTTAATCTGTATACATTCCGTTTAATAACAAGCAGGCAAATAACTTCGGGTTTACCCAAACGCTCCTCTTCCCACAACTTTGATTTTCTCATACTTCTCCATCGGTGCCGCAACACGATCCCGTCGTTTCCAAGCAACCCGACCCTCCTCCTACATGGACCAACGAGGGACAAAAGTAAAGGCACGCAAACGTCGTTTTGACCAAAGTGCGAATCCCCGTGCAAGTGGGGCGACATGAGCGGTTCAATCTTACCATTACAGTTTTTCTCGGTCGCTTTGGTGCATTTCTCACATCACTATTAACATTTGCACAACAGTTAGTTCAACCTCCACAACATTTAGTTATTTGTGCACATCATAGTAGCAGTTTCTCATTCCTTCCAACAAATTGCAAATGCTTTTGGACATGCATCGATTGCTTTCATACAACTCTCTGCTGTTTTATAACATTATCATTTGCTTATGTCATGTAAGTCAAAATGAACTATACTTGTGAATGCTGAATAGACATTCCTTATAAAACTAATAGTCCTCATTTCATTGCTTGAGTCATTACATACAAAAATGTTGAACTAGTTGTCAAAATCTGTCAAGCAAATTTTATACGTTTTTTTAATCTTTTTTTTCTTCCTGAAAATGTCTTCTAAATTCAACAATTTCTCTCAGGTGAACCTCAGCTTTCACTGATGAGAAGGGGTGTGTGAAGCATTAGTTGCAACCAATGATAAGCCACTTCTCCACAGTCACTCAGAGCTGAATCCCATGATCCCCCCCCCCTTTACAAGCATATATGAACCAAGCAGGACATAGTGTGTACCATTTCTACAATACTGTGACACAGAAATGGAAGGTTAGCCTCGTGGAAGAGGGGTGAGAATGTGGGGAGGAAGGGGAATGGGACAAAACAGGGAAAGAGGAAGAAGAGGCCAAGTACATAGGCGGATTCCTGATTAAATCAGGGCTACAATTGTGGATCATGTTGTCAATCACGGCCTCACAATGGCTGAGGCTGGTCGAAGGGTGCAGCCAAATGTTGGGAGAACCACTGTAAATTCAATTATTCAAACATTTCGTCGGGAGAACAGGTGTGTATAATGGACAGTAATTCAGCACTAAACAATCTGCACTGCACTACTGTCATTGTGTCATATATGAAGCTTGCAGTGGGACAAGAACTTGTCACTTTTTACATTTTACATTTAGACTTACAGCTTTACTGCAGCACAGATTGTGTATTGTAGTGTTACAGTAAAGATTTGCCATATTTACTGTAATTTTACTCTGCACCACAAAGGATTGCAAGACAACCTTGCAGAGGTGGAAGAGGGCCCCTTTTTACTTTTTAAGAAGAGGAAGCCATTTGTGCACTGGTGATTGCAAACAATGCCATAAGGTTGAGAGCGATACAAAGTGATGTTATAGAGGATGACAACATCTTTGGGAATATTGAATCCGTTTCAATCGCTACAATTGACAGAGTGCTCAGGAGAAATGAAATGCGCATGAAACAATTGTACAAGGTGCCATTTGAACGGAACAGAGTGAAGGAGATCCGTCACCAGTATGTACAGGTAAAACATGTATGTGTTCTATGCATACTCTAATGTTCAGTGCTGCAAACTGTTTACTTTGTGTAGTGCCATGCACTACACTTACATGACAGTTCTGTGTATGTGTAGTCACAGTGCATACTGTACAATATGTTGTCCAAAATGCATTATGTTACACAGGAAAAGTTGTTATAGTTTTTCTCGCTCCCTCTTCTGTGATAAAGCATGTACTGGAGCTGGAGGCCAGGGAACCGCTGCACACATTCATATACCTTGATGAGGCGTCTTTCAATCTGGCAAAAGGTAGAAGGCGTGGAAGGAATCGCATTGGACAGACAGCAACCACTGATGTCCCAGGCCAACGAGGAGGGAATATTACTGTGTGTGCAGCCATCTCAGAAAACGGCGTCCTAACCCATATCCCCCGTCTTGGTCCATACAACACACAACATCTGCTGACTTTTTTAGACACTCTTTACAGGGACATAATCCCTGAGAATGAGAGGGGTCTAACTGGAGACCATCTGAACAAGTATGTTGTTGTTTGGGATAATGTGCGTTTTCACCACTCCGATGTGGTCAGACAGTGGTTTGCAGCACATGATAGGATGCTGGTGGAATATCTCCCTCCCTACTCACCATTCCTAAATCCAATAGAGGAGTTTTTCTCTCCCTGGAGGTGGAAGGTATATGACCGGCATCCACATACCCAAATGGCCCTGCTAGCGGCCGTGGATGCAGCACGTGATGACATCACAGCAGAGTCCTGCAGAGGGTGGATTCGCCACTCGAGGAGATACTTTCCTCGCTGCATTGCAAGAGATGATATTGGCTGTGATGTAGATGAGACGATGTGGCCAGACAGAGAGGAATGTCTGGATGCACATGAATGATTTACAGTACTGTGTATGTTGTATGTTCAGTTCCAATATGTACTGCAATATTGTTTACAGTTGTGCACAGCTCTACCCAAAGGGAGTTTATGTTTGTTGTAAATAAGGGTGTATTTTTTCTTTTGCATAATGCTGTGAACAAATTAGAATTGCAAAGAGCATATGTAGTAAAAATGTGAAACATACATATTCAGTGTCTTGTACTCAGTTACCTCACTAAATACAGTTATGTGTAACTTTACTGTAGTTTTCAAATGGCTGTGTAAATAGTATATAGTGCTGTCTTGAGCATTTTCAGGTAGTGTCACCAAGATCTGACTTTTTTGCATTGGAAAACATTTACAGAGTAAACTGTCATAATGAAAACATGACAAAGCCATTTGACTATCTTGTTCATAAACAATGGTGTCAGGACTTTTCATCTTGATGACACTTTCATTGACATGAATACTTGCTTTTGAGGAATGAACTATCCATTTTGAGCAAGTGACACGCCTTTGCAGGTTATCAACTAGGTTTTGCAGTTTGTACTAATTGTTTTGAGAAATGCATGAACTGTTGTGCAAATGTAAATAGTGATGTGAGAAATGCACCATAGCGACTGAGAAAAACCGTAATCACAATCTAAGAAACAGGTGGTGTTTAAAACAGATTATTGACCGCGAGAGAGGGGCAAACGTTATAAAGAGAAAGCAACGAAGAGAGACAGACTAGATAGATAGATAGATAGATAGATAGATAGATAGATAGATAGATAAACGGGGGGGGGGGCAGGTTTCCCACAGATTTCAGAACTGAAACAGGTAGACTTATGTCTAGACACCCGGTGATTATGAAGCGCCTTCCTCTCATCTGAGATAAGCAGGAAGGGGAATGCAATGATTGCCCCCACCCCCACCCCCACCCCGACCCCCATGATGACAGTCATAATAAACGCTTTGTGATCTGACAAAGCCTGGTCTGTTTGTTAAAAATATCCATGCCGTTGTCTTCTTTCTTACGTGATAATACTTCTCCACATAGCATTACCTTCATGCAATTAAACGAATCACTCTTTCTGCAACTTGTAGAAGTTTGATAAAGATAAGTGGATTGGAATAATAGAAGAATAGCCTACTAGTGATGAGAGGCCATGGAAACATAGTTAAGGTTTTCTTTTTTTCTCTGAGATTCATTAAGGACATTGTTGAACCTCACATGTGCACAACATACGTACGTATCCCATTCCTTAGACCTGCAAAGTGACATACTTGGCATTTCATCTTAAGTCTATTGTCTGCACAAGATGCAACAGTCAGTGTCCATGAATGCATTGTGTGTGGGCAGGTAACAGTGAAACTGAAGATAAACCCTGCGGCATGCATCTGTCAGTAAGAAGTTGCCTGAGCAACATTATTTGCCATTAACCTGTTGAGGTTCCTCCACAGAAAATCTAATTTTAACAGAACATGTTGGGGGAAATGCGTCCATTTGAGCATTGTTTTTATCTCATATTCTTGTCTTTTCCCTTTATTGTCAGAAAAAGAGGTATTTGATCAGTAAATATCCACTTTCCAACAACATTGACTCTG